>NC_087175.1:17635892-17643392 GCF_035594125.1 Scylla paramamosain
TTTCCTCACTGAAACTCAGGTGTCTGAGGCAACTGACAGTAGCCCCTTTTCTGTTCCCTCCTACTTTCTCTATCCTCATTTTCGATCCAAAGCTGGATGCTGCGTTTATGTGCGCAATGACTTAACCTGCTCTCGTGCCCACGCTCTTGAATCTTCCGAGTTTTCCACCATCTGGCTACGACTACAGAGTCATTCTCATACTAAATTTATCCTGTGCTGTATACCTCTCTCCTAACTCCTCTGACTATAAGAAATTCTTTGACTACTTAACTTCCAAAGTGGAGCACATTCTGACCCTCTTCCCTTTTGCAGAGATCTCCATTCTTGGAGACTTCAATGTTCACCACCAGCTTTGGCTTTCCTCTCCCTTCACTGACCATCCTGGTGAACTAGCCTACAACTTTGCTATCCTCCATGACCTAGAGCAATTGGTGCAATACCCTACTCGTATTCCTGACCGTCTTGGAGATACGCCCAACATTCTTGACCTTTTCCTGACCTCTAATCCTTCTGCTGTCACCCTTTCTTCTCCGTTGGGCTCCTCCGATCACAATCTCATATCTTTATCTTGTCCTATCACTCCAATCCCCTCCTCAGGATCCCCCTAAGCGAAGGTGCCTCTGGCGTTTTGCCTCTGCTAGTTGGGGGGACCTGAGGCGGTATTTTGCTGATTTTTCCTTGGAATGACTACTGCTTCCGTGTCAGAGACCCGTCTTTGTGTGCTGAGCGCATAACAGAGGTGATAGTGTCTGGCATGGAGGCGTACATTCCTCACTCTTTTTCTCGTCCTAAACCTTCTAAACCTTGGTTTAACACAGTTTGTTCTCGTGCTATACATGATAGAGAGGTGGCCCACAAAAGGTACTTAAGCCTTCCTTCAACCAGAATCTCATGCACTTTATATTTCTGCCCGGAACCATGCCAAGTCTGTTCTCCAACTAGCCAAAAACTCCTTCATTAACAGAAAATGTCAAAACCTTTCAAGATCTAACTCCCCTCGTGATTTTCTGGCATCTAGCCAAAAATATCTCCAATAACTTTGCTTCTTCTTCTTTTCCCTCCTCTACTTCAACCAGATGGCACCACTGCTATCACATCTATTTCTAAAGCTGAACTCTTTGCTCAAACCTTTGCTAAAAACTCTACCTTGGACGATTCTGGGCTTGTTCCTCCCTCTCCTCCACCCTCTGACTACTTCATGCCTCGTATTAAAATTCTTCGTAATGATGTTTTCCATGCCCTCGCTGGCCTAAACCCTCGGAAGGCTTATGGACCTGATGGGGTCCCTCCTATTGTTCTCCGAAACTGTGCCTCCGTGCTTGCACCTTGCCTAGTCAAACTCTTTCAGCTCTGTCTGTCAACATTTACCTTTCCTTCTTGCTGGAAGTTTGCCTACATTCAACCTGTTCCTAAAAAGGGTGACCGCTCTAATCCCTCAAACTAACCGTCCTATTGCTTTAATTTCCTGCTTATCTAAAGTTTTTGAATCTATCCTCAACAGGAAGATTCTTAAACATCTATCACTTCACAACCTTCTATCTGATCGCCAGTATGGGTTCCGTCAAGGCCGCTCTACTGGTGATCTTCTGGCTTTCCTTACTGAGTCTTGATCATCCTCTTTTAGAGACTTTGGTGAAACTTTTGCTGTTGCCTTGGACATATCAAAAGCCTTTGATAGAGTCTGGCACAAAGCTTTGATTTCCAAACTACCCTCCTACGGTTTCTATCCTTCTCTCTGTAACTTCATCTCAAGTTTCCTTTCTGACCGTTCTATTGCTGCTGTGGTAGACGGTCACTGTTCTTCTCCTAAATCTATTAACAGTGGTGTTCCTCAGGATTCTGTCCTGTCACCCACTCTCTTCTTATTATTCATTAATGATCTTCTAAACCAAACTTCTTGTCCTATCCACTCCTATGCTGATGATACCACCCTGCACTTTTCCACGTCTTTTCATAGACGTCCAACCCTTCAGGAGGTAAACATATCACGCAGGGAAGCCACAGAACGCCTGACTTCTGATCTTTCTAAAATTTCTGATTGGGGCAGAGCAAACTTGGTATTGTTCAATGCCTCAAAAACTCAATTCCTCCATCTATCAACTCGACACAATCTTCCAGACAACTATCCCCTCTTCTTTCAATGACACTCAACTGTCCCCCCTCTTCTACACTGAACATCCTCGGTCTGTCCTTTACTTATAATCTGAACTGGAAACTTCACATCTCATCTCTAGCTAAAACAGCTTCTATGAAGTTAGGTGTTCTGAGACGTCTCCGCCAGTTTTTCTCACCCCCCCCAGCTGCTAACTCTGTACAAGGGCCTTATCCATCCATGTATGGAGTATGCTTCATATGTCTGGGGGGGGTTCCACTCATACTGCTGTTCTAGACAGGGTGGACTCAAAAGCTTTTCGTCTCATCAACTCCTCTCCTCTAACTGACTGTCTTCAGCCTCTCTCTCACCGCCGCAATGTTGCATCTCTAGCTGTCTTCTACCGCTATTTTCATGCTAACTGCTCTTCTGATCTTGCTAACTGCATGCCTCCCCCTCCTTCCGTGGCCTCGCTGCACAAGACTTTCTTCTTTCCTCTCACCCCTATTCTGTCCACCTCTCTAACGCAACAGTTAACCAGTATTCTCAATCATTCATCCCTTTCTCTGGTAAACTCTGGAACTCCTTGCCCTGCTTCTGTATTTCCACCTTCCTATGACTTGAATTCCTTCAAGAGGGAGGTTTCAAGACACTTGTCCACCAATTTTTGACCCACTGCTTTGACCCTTTTGGGGGACTGGCATTTCAGTGGGCATTTTTTTTTGTTGGATTTTTGTTGCCCTTGGCCAGTGTCCTTCCTACATAAAAAAAAAAAAAAAAAAAAAAGTAGTGAAGAAGGAAAAAAAGAAATACCGTAAGAAAAAAGAAAGAAAACAACAACAACAACAACAACAACAAAAACAACAACAACGGCAAAAACAAGCAGCAGCAGCAGCAGCAGCAGCAGCAGCAATAGCAGAACGCAGAAATAGTCAATATACTTAAAAAAAAAGAATGTGTCGATTCTTCTCTCTCGAAATAGGTCAGGTACTGTGTGGGAGGAAACACAAAAACAGGCAGAGAATTTCCAGAGATCACCAGGAGAGAGGATGAAAGAGAGAAGACACCGGTTAACTCTTCTTGCATTAGTGAGGTGGGCGGAACAAGACTAAGTAGAAAGTCTTGTTCGGAGCTGCTGCTGCAAACTGTGGGTGTGGAAGGTATCAAGTTAGCAAGTTGAGAAGAGAAGTAATAATGGAAATGACGGTAGGTGGGGTGTTGAGCTTTACAGATTAAAAAGAAAAGCGAAATTTAAGAATAAAAGAGAAAGGAAGTAAAAAAAAAAAAAGAAAGGACCAAGACCCATGAAGAAAGCACTGAAGAATAAAAAAGAAAAAAAACAAACAGAAAACGTTAATAAGAAAGATGCTAACGATGAAAATGGAAATACAAAGATATGATATGCGATTAACAGAACTAAAAGGTCATGTTTTGTTGTTGTTGTTGTTGTTGTTGTTATTGCTGCTGTTGTTGTTATTGTTGCTGTTGTTTTTTCTTTATTTAATTTCTTTTCTTGTTCATTTCTTCTTCTTTTTCTTCTTCTTCTTCTTCTTCTTCTTCTTCTTCTTCTTCTTCTTCTTCTTCTTCTTCTTCTTCGTTATTGTTGTTCTTTCCTATTTTCTTCATCCTTCTTCTTCTTCTTCTTCTTCTTCTTCTTCTTCTTCTTCTTCTTCGTTGTTGTTGTTCTTTCCTATTTTCTTCACCCTTTCTTCTTTTCTTCTTTGTTATTTTCTTGTTCTTGTTCTTCTCTACCTATTTTTTTGTTCTTTTTTGTTATTGTTGTTGATGGTGGTGGTGGTGGTGGTGGTGGTGGTGGTGGCGGCGGCAGTGGCAGAGCGGCGTACACTAATCACCTCTAATCAAAATCATTACTACCCCAGCGAGGCTTAGAAGTAGCAGTCCGCGGGGGCAAGTGTGAGCACTGATTACCGCATCACTAATGACCTCCCTAATCAGGCCACGTAATTAGGCTAACCACGGCCAATGTCTGGAAAAACAACGCCAGATAAAATGTGTATTCTCTGCCGGGACAACTTGAAGCCTTAATGCGGTTATTGGCAGGCTGTTTCGTGGCGGGAGGTGAAACTCGAAATATTGTGAACACCCTCAATAACAGTGTGATGTAGGAAGTGGTAGTAGTAGTAGTAGTAGTAGTAGTAGTAGTAGTAGTAGTAGTAGTAGTAGTAGTAGTAGTAGTAGTAGTAGTAGTAGTAGTAGTAGTAGTAGTTAGTTAGTTAGTTAGTTAGTTAGTTAGTTAGTTAGTTAGTTGCTCATTAAGGAGCTTTGAATTTAAAAGATTAGACAGATTTACAGATAAGAATGACAGGTGGAAATAGAAGGTATGATTAATTTAGAAAGTGCCACATATACGTCTGACGGGTTTTTTCTGTAGTTTCCCTTATTTTCTTGCGTTCTTAAAAATATTGCTTTCAGAAGAACACTCCCAATTATAACCTACTACACTCTTAGCTATGGAGGGTTCATATATCAGTATTCTAAAATGTTTCGCTCTCTAAGCACGACTATTTTGAAAGGCCACAGAGATAATTACCATAGCTTTCAATAGTGCTTCTCCTGTTGATAATACAGAAATCGAGTAAATTTTTCACTAGAACCATTAAGATATCTATAAAAATTCGTGTCATTTCAACTAGAGTCTTTTGAAAGTAGCGGAGATGCACCTGTAAGTGTTTCAGAATACGATCCAAAGCCAACATGGCCTCACTGATCCCAAAAACATCACACGCTGCCCCAGCACTGCCCGTCATTTCAAACTGCAGTATTCTTTCCTACACGATTCCACACACTTTTTTTCCTGTTGCAGAAATATACCGCTAAAAAATAGTTGTGCTTCAGTTTCACACGTTTACTGTTTGGAAAAAATTGTAAAAAAAAAAAGGCATAATTTTGTGGTTTGCGTGTGGGTGTAGATATAGAATAAATATTTGTGACTGAGGCTGTGTGGGGTATATTGTATGTGTTTGTATGGGTGTATGTCGTAGGTGTGGGTATCTGTGGGAATATCCACTTCTGGTTGTTGTTAAGTACAGGCTCGTATACAAAAGAACGTATGAGTTTGGATGTGTACCTCGGTGGAAGAGTCATCATTTTTTTTTCTCCCATCATACTTCCTCACCTTTTTTCTTCCCCTCTGCCTCTTAACCTTTAACCTTTCCGAAAAAAAAAAAAAAAGATGTACGTCTGGGTGTGGGTGTGGTATACTTGTGGGTGTAGTACACAGTAGATGCCAAGTGTATCAAAGCATTTAATAACATTACTGAATCTATGAAAAAGCCTAAAATATCAAACTTTTTTTCCAGGTACGTGTGGATGTGGATGTGCATACTTGTGGAGTGTATTGTACAAGTAAGTGCAAAGTATTTATAGGACATAAGTATGATAGTACCTAGAGAATCGACGAAAGAAGAAAATACCAAAACTTTTCTCAAGATATGTGTGGATGTGAGTCTTTTTGAGGTTGTAGTATACAAGCTTGATCACGTAGTAAGAGGAGAAGACTAGGAACCGATTAAGAGAGCCTGGAGAAGACGTGCTGAGGGAAGAAGATGGAGAAGACCCAGAATCAGATGGAAGGATGGAATTGCGGTAGAACAACAAAGGATATGAGTCACAGAGGAAGATGCAAGGGACAGAAACAAATGGATGAGACTCAAGCATAGTGCCAACACCTCACTCTAGGGAAACGACGGAAGAAATAATATACAAGTAAGAGTAGTGTGTAAAAAAGACATAGTGTGTAAAAAAGACATATAGGAGTCCTTACTCAATGTACGAAAATCTATAAAATCTCAACACGTTTTTCCTAGGCACGTATGAGTGACATTTCTTATTATGTAAGAGGAGCTCTGGCCAGTAGCAACAAAAGGCTGAACAAAAACGTTCACTAAAGGTGCCAGTCCACTAAGAATAGTCAAAAAGAATTATTCGAAATTATGAGTGTTGAGTGGGTGTTGTATACAAGCTGGTGTAGAGTGTAAATAAGATACACATGGCAACACTTACTGAATATACGAAAATCTTTCACATTATATATATGTATATATATATATATATATATATATATATATATATATATATATATATATATATATATATATATATATATATATATATATATATATATATATATATATATATATATATATATACCCTAAGATGCAAATTTCGACGATATAAAAACCTGAACAAATAATGCTTGGAAAAAAAAATCTAAAAACTACGAATATAAAACCATTTTAATATAAAAAAAACATGAATACATTAAAAGAATGTAGATAAAAAACGTTAAAATATAAAAATCCTGAAGATATAAACCCTGCGTAGATATAAAAAACATGAAGATGTAAAAACATGTATATAAAAAAAATAAATAAATCCCTACACAAAAAAAAAAAAAAAAAAAACTGAAGGATTATTCTCTGCAGATATTTTAAGTCCTTAACACACACATAAGAACATAAGAACATAAGAAATAAGGGAAGCTGCAAGAAGCGACCAGGCTTACACGTGGCAGTCCCTGTATGAAACACACCTACCTATTTCCATCTGCTATTCCCATCCATAAACTTGTCTAATCTTCTCTTAAAGCTCTCTAGTGTCCTAGCACTAACTACATGATTACTGAGTCCGTTCCACTCATCTACCACTCTATTTGAGAACCAATTTTTTCCTATCTCCTTCCTAAACTAAAATTTTTCAAGCTTGAACCCGTTATTTCTTGTTCTACCCTGGTTGCTGATCCTAAGAATTTTGCTTACATCTCCCTTGTTATAACCCTTATACCACTTAAAGACTTCTATCAGGTCCCCTCTTAACCTACGTCTCTCTAAAGAATGTAAATTTAACAGCTTTTTGGAATGCCAACAACATCTGGTGTTCCCAGGCGGTCACCCATCCAAGTACTAACCGGACCCAACGTGGACACACACACAAAAAAAAAAACTCCCTAGACTGGAATAAAAAAAAAATAGCTCAAACAATCAAATCTCTTATAAAATCTCTACACTAGAATGGGAAAGAAATACCAGGATCTCTTAACAAAATTTCCATAAGAAGCAAAATATCTTAACTTCCATTGGCTACATGTTTAACCAGCGGACTGACTGACTGACTGACTAATTAATGCTTTCCTATTCCACCTCCAAGTTCACACCAAGTTCGAGAAGCGCTGACCTAGCGAATGATTCCTTGATTTACGGTACTGGAATCTCTCAACATTATCTAATTATCTCTGGAACCTCTTGCAGCTTCTCTGGAAACTGTCCTGGAAGTTAGTGGCCGTTTCCTTTGTACTGAGAGAGAGAGAGAGAGAGAGAGAGAGAGAGAGAGAGAGAGAGAGAGAGAGAGAGAGAGAGAGAGAGAGAGAGAGAGAGAGAGAGAGAGAGAGA
>NC_087175.1:17645892-17660892 GCF_035594125.1 Scylla paramamosain
GGAGTGAGTGGACTGGAACGAGTGGAACTGAATGAGTGGACCGGAATGAGTAGAATGGAATGAGTGGGTTGAAATGAGTGAGTTGGAATGTGTGGGTTAAGAAGAGAGGACTGCAGTATGTAAGTGGAAATTAGTAGACTGACATGAGTAGCTGGAATGGACTGGAATGAAATATCAGTTTGAAAGACTTGCAGGAAAAAAAAAAAAAAAGTTGGAACAAAACAAGTTGGAATGAGAAGACTGAGGTAAGAGAAGTAGGAATTAATGTTTGTGGTAGGAATGGAAGGGAATCTTGTGCTGTTTTATTTTTTTGTTGCGTGTTGTGTTTGTGTTTACTTTCTCTCTCTCTCTCTCTCTCTCTCTCTCTCTCTCTCTCTCTCTCTCTCTCTCTCTCTCTCTCTCTCTCTCTCTCTCTCTATCTATCTATCTATCTATCTATTATCCTTCTATGGAATTATCTCAATCTCTCTCTCTCTCTCTCTCTCTCTCTCTCTCTCTCTCTCTCTCTCTCTCTCTCTCTCTCTCTCTCTCTCTCTCACATCAAAAAGAAAGGGAAATGAAGAAGCGGACGACGGAAGGAAGACGATAACAAGAGCCAACCTAGTTCCTCCCCCCCCTCTCTCTCTCTCTCTCTCTCTCTCTCTCTCTCTCTCTCTCTCTCTCTCTCTCTCTCTCTCTCTCTCTCTCTCTCTCTCTCTCTCTCTGGCGGCTGGACAGATAGATAACACGGAGCTTCTCTTGGCGCCTCGAACTACAAGAGAAGAGATTTTGGCGAATAATCCTGGGTTGGCTTATGGCCGGAAGAGAGAGAGAGAGAGAGAGAGAGAGAGAGAGAGAGAGAGAGAGAGAGAGAGAGAGAGAGAGAGAGAGAGAGAGAGAGAGAGAGAGTCATAAGGCCATCGTTGAAGATTATCAAGCGGAAAATGAAATCGTAACAGTAAATTTAACTCTATTCTCTCTCTCTCTCTCTCTCTCTCTCTCTCTCTCTCTCTCTCTCTCTCTCTCTCTCTCTCTCTCTCTCGTGCTAAGGAGTGCGTGGTACGGTGGAGTAAGGCGAGGCAATCATGGTAGTGATGGTGATGGTGGTGATGGTGGCGGTGGTGATGGTGGTGGTGATGGTTGTGGCGATGGTGTGGTGAAGGCTTGGGTGTTCCTGAGTGCGGTGCCGGTGACGCAATACTCGGGAACCCAAGATAGGCGGTGGAATAGATAGGAGAATACAGAGACAGGTAGGCGACACACAGAGGGAGCGTTTGCCACACAATGGGGAAGGTGTTTCATCTATATTATTGAGAACACTGGGTCCGTCTCTCTCTCTCTCTCTCTCTCTCTCTCTCTCTCTCTCTCTCTCTCTCTCTCTCTCTCTCTCTCTCTCTCTCTCTCTCTCTCTGTGTGTGTGTGTGTGTGTGTGTCATAGTATACTGTCTTGCCTCTCTTAAATAAGACTACTGTGTGTTCGCAAACTCTTTTAGGTCTTCAAAAACACTGGGTTGTGATTCATCTATTGTAATGGGAGCACTGGGTCTCTGTGCATAGGTGTGTGTGTGTGTGTGTGTGTGTGTGTGTGTGTGTGTGTGTGTGTGTGTGTGTGTGTGTGTGTGTGTGTGTGTGTGTGTGTGTGTGTGTGTGTGTGTGTGTGTGTGTGTGTGTGTGTCAGTCAGCCTTATAATTTACTGTCTTGCATCACTTACACAAGATTCCCATTCGCACGCTTTAAACTTTAAAAAAGGATTGTATTTAAACGCCTTGGAGATGATTAATCGGGTTCTCATGAGTTTTCATTTTTCATATTATTTGGAATCTTTAATAAACTATCACTAGAATCATGAAAAACCCATAAACAAGCCCGTAACCTTTACTACAGCTTATTCACTACAGAATCTTCAGGCACTAGAATCATGGAAACACTCTTGAATATCCAATCCAATAACTTGCAATACTCTGTCAAAAGAAGTCGGGATTAGGTTTAGGACCCAGACAGTGTACATTTATCATAACTTGGTAATGTCCAATAGGTCTGATAGTGTTTGGCCTTCCTTTTTGTTCCCTTGTGTTCCATGATTCCCACTGCAGGTCAAAGGCAATTATCCTTCACGACTAATGACGAGAGCGTCTTTTGATCCTGTTGTGGAGGATGGCAATGTTCATGGAAATATAAACACGAGCTCTTGTAACCAGCGATCAGTTTGTTTGTTCAATTACTCCCGCGTATTTGAGCTCTAATTCCTGTAGCGGAGCAGTAAATGTGGCTCTTGTAATTGAACGTACTTTCGCTTTACTTTGTTGCACTAGAAAAAAAAAATACTGATTATAATTGGCTGCCATTAGTAATTAGCAGTTAGTGACGTGCTATTCATGAGTAATATGTATTACACTTGCTATTGTAGCTTTCAATGTAGTGCTGGTGGTGTGAACTCTGCTGAAGGATTGAATAGAGATGAATTGGGGCGGGAGGACGGCGGGAGGACTTCACTGTGGCCGGGCAATGGAGGGCGGGATGAGCTGGGTGTTACTGGGGATCAGATCTGCACGGCGGGAGGATTGGGCAATACACAGTGCCAGGGTCGTACTAGTGAGCTGTGTGTGTGTGTGTGTGTGTGTGTGTGTGTGTGTAGTAGTGCAGGGACGTGCTGATACTGGAGGGATGGAGGTCAGTACTGTGACCCGTATTCTAAAACCTCTACTACATTCATAGGCCTTTAGTTGAGACTTCACGGGTTTTTAAGAGTATTTTCACTGTTCTAGTGACTGATTAGCAAGATTCCTACATTATTAAAGGTCGAAACAATCTTGAGGCGCAGCTAATCATTTATGTGGTCTTGAAAAGTCATGGTGAGAGAGCAAAGCGTTTCTTAGTTCGGACCTCTAGTTGAAACTAGATGGGTTTTCAAATGTGTCTTTACAATTCTTGTGACAGATTAACAATACTGCTATATTAATAAAAGGAAAACATACCCTTGAGAACCCGGCAAATTATGTCTGTGGGCTTTCAAAACAGTCATGGTGAGAAAGCAAAGCGTTTCTGAATATGAGCCTCTAGTTGAGACTACACAGTTTTTAACAGTAGTTCTACGAGTCTAGTGAAAGAGCAACACTATTTCTAGATTATGAAAAGGCGAAACACACTTAAGAACTCCCTTAATTATCTCTGTGGTCTTTAAAAATAGTCGTTTCTGAATACGTGCGTGTATAGTATGGATGGGATGGCACTGGGGGGCACAGGAGGGTGGTGACGGTACTGGGATGGAGAGACTCAATGCTCTAAGCCCCCCAGGCACCCCGAGGCAGCAACCAGTGGGGCGAACAAGCTGTGTGAAGCGAGGCGTGAGTGAGTGCGGGAGGGACTGCAGCGGCCCATCACTGTATGTTTTCATTTTTGCTCTCTCATAGCTCTGGTTGGGCGTGGCTAGCTCCTCACCAGCCTGGGCAAACATAAGCCTTTTATCGATATGGTCGTCTTTTCATAACAATTTGGTAACATTCTGGTGACAAACGTAAGCCTTTCATTGCTATGGTAGTCATTTGGTAACACTGAGAGCAGTATAGAAATGTAGTTTGCATGGAGAGAGTAAAACGAGATGTAAAAATGATTTAGCATTTTCTAAACTTCAGAACAATTCAACATGCTTCAGTACAAAAGTAAGTCTGCAAAGTCGTAATGGATTATGGGGAAAACAATGTCTAGCACTGAAAGGTTTAATATAATAAAACATTCCATGAAATAAAAAATAATTCCGAACCCTTCTCGTGGTTTATGGATTCACAACACCGCTGCAAATGTTCAAATGCAGCAATTATTAATTCGCGCCTTGGTCGCAAAAAATAAAAATACCTCGACTGTGACTAACAGAGAAATTCAAACCGAAAAAATACATTGTGTAAAGTTATACAAATGAAATAATGGATCAGTAAAGTCTCTTTAGCTAATGAATAAAATTAATGTAATATTATACGAGCAAGAAGTTTAAAAATAATCTTTAACAGATCAATAAAAAGGAATGTAAAGTTAAGTAACCAACAGATGGAAATATAATGGATAGGTAAAATTTCTTTACCAAATGAAAAATAAAATTATGAAAATTTTAACAGTCATAGAATTGGAAAAAAAAATTCCTGCATCCGCAAAATATCCTTAATCAATAAAAAGAAAAAAAATATATGCAAGGTTAAACAAACGAGAGGTCGAAAAATATACCTAATCAAACAAAAAGATGACAATATAAATTAAACAAATCATAAAACTGAAAATAACCCTCGATCCGCATAGATATCTACACGGCCATAAAATCAGATCATTCCAATCAGTCCAGGGCCAACCCTTTCCCGGTACTGCAAACACACATAATAACATCCTAATGAGGCCAGAAATCAGTGGCGGGCAGGGACCTCATTACACATGCAGGCCGCGACCATGCCGCCAGCCAGGCCAGGCAGATTGAAACACCAACAACGCAAGCACCACCAACATCACCCAATATCCTCACATCGATACTATAAAACCAATGGCGTTATTAAGATATCCTGGTGCACCATGATCACAACCGTAATTCAGTATCGCTCGCAAAAAGTGAAGAAGTAACAAGTGAATGAATACATAAGCACTAGTCATATACACAGCACCAACACTACTCAATATCATTACATCTCTATTATAGAACCATTGCTTTTATTAAGATATCCTGGTATATCGTGATCAGAAAACTTGATCGCTCACAATAAGTTGAAAAGTAACAAATAAATAACAGATAAACACCACCCACCACCACCACCACCAACACCACCCACTATCAACACCACCCACTATCAACACCACCACCACCACCAACACCACCCACTATCAACACTACCCGACATTCTCATATCTTTATTACAT
The DNA here is from genome assembly GCF_035594125.1 of Scylla paramamosain. Classification (NCBI taxonomy): domain Eukaryota; kingdom Metazoa; phylum Arthropoda; class Malacostraca; order Decapoda; family Portunidae; genus Scylla; species Scylla paramamosain. The sequence continues at coordinate 17,650,766 of NC_087175.1, forward strand.
GACCAATGAATTTATAAGTATAGTAATTGCACCTTTACCAACTTAGCCATCGCTCGCAATACGTAGAAAAGTAACAAAAAGATTAATAAATTACAACCAACAACGCACGAAGCAGCAGCACCAGCCAGCATTCTCATGCTGCTGTTACACTGCCAGTGCTTTCATTAAGACACCCTAATGCATCGTGATCAGAAATACGCTTAGCCATCGTTAGCTAAACGTAGGGAAATAAAAAGCAAATGAAGAGATAAACACCAACAATGCACAAAGCACCAACGCCAGCCAATATCCTCCTATGATAGAACCATTACCTTTACCAATATAGTTAGCCTTTACCGAGACACACTAATGCATCGTGATCAGAATAAATTCGGCCACCGCCCGAAACAAGTAAACAGAACAAATAAATGAGTAGATAAGCACCAGTTGCACTTAATAATCCTTACATCGCTATTATATACAGTATCAGTGATTTTACTAAAACACTCAAACATATCGTCATCAGGAACATACTTAGTCATTGCTCTCAATAGGTAGAGAAATAACAATACATGAATAAAACAAATATATAAATACACATTACCGAACTTCCTAGCAACCGTCCAACACAATCAAGACCGTCTAAAAATCATTCATTGACTGATAGCATGTCGAAAATAAACTAAAAAGTAAAAAAAAAATTATATGTGTGTGTGTGTGTGTGTGTGTGTGTGTGTGTGTGTGTGTGTGTGTGTGTGTGTGTGTGTGTGTGTGTGTGTGTGTGTGTGTGTGTGTGTGTGTGTGTGTGTGTGTGTGTGTGTGTGTGTGTGTGCTCTCGTAATCATAGGCAAAGACGTATTTAATATTGAATTTCTTCCGCCTCCAGATAAATTTTATTACTCTTTTCTTTTCCATAATGCTACAAAGCTGGATATCACACTAGTGGCAGCGGTGGGATAGCCAAGACCGACTGACTAACTCACCATTGTTACTTTTAAGTCTTACCATTAAGAATCTACCATGAAGTTATATGTTCATTGCTTTTTACGTGTTGTATCAGAGAATTTGTCCATACAGTTGCTGAAAACATGTAAAATCACTACAAAGGAAAAGCTGATAAGAGATACTTCACAACACGATTTATTTTATGCAGACAACACCTGCGCTCGAATGCATAAGTATTCCCTTTATTTTCCTTGACGTAAACGTGCGTGAAAGTGGCTTTTTACAATATCCTTGTATTGCAAAGTGTTCATGTACATTTATAATACCTAACACTTACACACGAGGGAGGGAGGGAGGGAGGGAGGGGGAGGAGAGAGAGAGAGAGAGAGAGAGAGAGAGAGAGAGAGAGAGAGAGAGAGAGAGAGAGAGAGAGAGAGAGAGAGAGAGAGAGAGAGAGAGAGAGAGAGAGAGAGAGAGAGAGAGAGAGAGAAGGGAAAGGAGAACATAGTCAATCACAAAGACGAAGAAACAAAGAAGAGTTTCATTCGTGAAGAAGAGAAAACGAATTGAAGTGAAGAGATTTGCGACAGATAAAGAAAGGGAGAGACAGAAACACAAAGTTACGTTAGTCAAGGAGAGGGAAACCAAACTGAAGTGGGAGAGGTCTGCGACAGAGAGAAAGAGAGACAGAGACAAACAGACAACGAGAGAAACAGAAAAAAATAAGAGTGGAAGAGATTTGTGAAAAGATATAGACAAAAACAAACAAACAAACAAACAAGCAAACAGACATACAGACACAGAAAAAGAGAGAGAGACAGAAACAAACATTAATAGACAGGTACAGAAAAAGAAAGAGAAAAATAAATAAAGTTACATTCGTAAAGGAAGGAGAGAGAGAGAGAGAGAGAGAGAGAGAGAGAGAGAGAGAGAGAGAGAGAGAGAGAGAGAGAGAGAGAGAGAGAGAGAGAGAGAGAGAGAGAGAGAGAGAGAGAGAGAGAGAGGAAACACGAAAACGAATTGAACTGAAGTGGAAGAGGTTTTGCAATATTGAACACGTGAGGGTTCAGCGTTCACCTTTTTTAGCGTGACAGCAGGTGGAATGAGGCGCCGATCATGCCGTCAGTGGAATGACTCAAATGATTGTTGCCGCACCACGGGTCTGTGCCTGCAGGACCTAATGGCGCGTGATAGTCCAGCCCGCCTGCTACATTGCAATCACTTCCATTTTTCAAGAGTGACTATGTATTGGATCAGTTTACGTAGCTATCGGGTTTAATGTTGCTTGCGTTGTTGCTCTTGTTTCTGTCGGTGGTAGTGGTCTTATTCCTGCTGTTTTTTATTATTGTTGTTATTATTATTACCATGGTCATTACTGTACTTGTGTGTTTTTGTTGTTGTTATTGTTATTGCTGATATCGTTCCTGCTGTTGTTATCAAAATCTCCAAATACGGATTTATACCGCGCCCTTGTCCTTAGACACCACTGACAATATAAAACGATAATTCTTAAGTCTGTTAAAAGCAATCAAGGTAAAACATCAATATATTTGAGAATGCGCCGATAAATATCACGTCTCCAGATTTGTACCGTTTCTGAGTCACAAAAGTACAAATTCCACTTTAGTAACACCACCTGAGACACAGATCTTAGCACCACTCACGGCTGTCAAAGGCGGAGAGGCGGCGGCGCTGCCTGAGGCTGTGAGAGGCAGTGCAGTCGTCGGCGCGTCACTGCTTCACTGAAGGTATTGAGTTACCGCCTTGTAATCTGACGTGAGGCATCACCAGGTGCTCCCCATGGACTCCTGCGCGAACCCTTGTTATCGGCAGCCTCGCGAAGGGCATAGCGACCCTTTGAAGTGATCAGCTCCCGCCTCCTGCTTCTGATGTCTTGTAACTTTGTCACTTCCCTCTCCCCCGCCAGCCTGCTGCGTTGAGGTGGTGGTGGTGGTGGTGGTGGTGATGATTTTTTTCATCACTGTTAATATTATTATTATTATTATTATTATTATTATTATTATTATTATCATTATCATTACCATTACATAATAAGATTAGGTAATATCAGACAGCATCACGGATTCTGATTGCGTTGCCTAGCGCTGACGTTAATGGTATTAGTAATAATAATAATAATAATAATAATAATAATAATAATAATAATAATAATAATAATAATAATAATAATAATAATGATAATAATAATAACAACCATCCTCCACCTACTTCTCCTCATCTTCTTTCTCCTCCTCCTCATCATCATCATCACAAAGACTATCATCACCACCATCATCATTATCATCATTATTATCTTCAACATTATATTATCATCTTTATCACACTACCACCACCCCCACCACCACCGGCAGAATCACTAACAAGCCCCCAGCAGGCATCACCTGGCGATTCTTATACAAAGTTGAAGCAAAACCCAGCAGACAGCACAAAGGCCATCTGTCTGGCGGCGAGGCGACACTCTCACGTGACGCACAAAGACGAGGCGGCACGACACCCCGTCATAAGAAACACAAATCCCATAAATCACGTCATTCAGTCTGAGAAAAAAGAAGAAAATAAGAAAATCTGTAACTGGAGGAAAGACCAGGGCACGGACTCACGAGCACTGTCTGACGATGAAAAGTTAGTGGATTGAAACATTTTAAACCTTTTGAAACGTTTGAAAAATTTGTCACTAGTATTTTTGCAGATGTTTTGGTGGAGGATTTTCAAGATACGCCTTTGCGAAACAATTATCTTTTTAGACAAATGTAGTGAGGAACGACTGCAACAATACAAAATCATTACAAAATTGAGAAAAACAATGTTATATACAAATAAGAGCTTCAGAAACAATAATTTGATATAGGAGTGAGTTTGGAACCTCTGTATTGCCTGCTGATGAGTCTTATCACTGGAAGACGCGTGGCTGAGCCAACTAGAATATACTGTAACATAAGAAGCCAGCAGGTCTAAACTTGACAGTCTTTATAGAAAATATTCTTACCAATATCCACTATTCATCCCTATCCATAAATTAATGTATACTTCGCCTAAAGTTCCCTATTGACTTAGCACCAACAAAAATGAGAAAAGCTACAAGAAGCAGTCGCGTTCACAAGCGGCAGCACTGTATGAAACATTCCTACCCATGTGTACTTATCATCCCTAAGTTTATCTAATCATCTTGATTCAACACTACCAACATTGTTTCTTTTATACACAAGGGAGGCAGACCAAGAATAAAGACAAATTCAGGAAGAAAGGAAATGCTAAATGTCTCTGCCAAAGAAGAAAGGGAAAGAATTCCAAAGAAGAGCCAGTTTAGGTTTAGAGGAGGCATGAAACTCCTCTCTTTAGGTTAAGTCATGGCGATGAGAAGGGAATACTGCACCTAACACTGAGAACTACGTAGTTTCTTCCGATTCGAGTTAATGGTCCTGTTAAGCACCAAAAAATGAGGCCATACGGCGTTGCACATTAAAATTAAACAGCAGTAATCGTTAGCATTGTATTTTGAGGCTCTGTAGCAACGGGGATGTGACGTGGGAGTGGCGAGGCGATACTGCTGTGTGTAGCGCGGCCCTGAGCGTCACTATTGGCATACAATTCCGCAAACGAGAATAAAAGCAACACGAATGACGACAGAGATCAAGAGAAAGACAGAGGTGTTATAAAGCGAGTTTATTCCAGCAAAGTATCATCCTTGGCTCCTTCACAGTCAGCACGAAACTAGTCGGGAATATACCTTATAATACCTTTGTCTCTCTCTTGACCTCCACTCCCAACTTGTCTGAATGCTTCATCACAACAGGAATGCGTGGACGTTGAACACACACGTAAACTCTGTGATTGGTAATGACACTGACACCTACTTATTCTGTGTAGTCTCATGTGATGTAGAGGAATAAAGACAGCACCATGGGAGCTAAACATTTTGTATTATGCATGACAATCGAACACACACACACGTGAAGACTTTAACTGCTCATGGCACAATGACACTTCTTACTTATTCTGCGGAGTCCTTGAATAAGAAACTACTTTATGTGTCTCGCGAAATTAATATTATGGCTTCTATTCTCAAACGTTTCGCTGCCTTATCGTGACACTATGACACTTCCTACCTATTCAATGTAGTTTAAGGCGATGCAACTGTGTAAAGATAACACTACTGACACTATACACTTGATATTTAACCAGTCTACTACTCTTCTTAACTTGTCTTTCGAAATTATACTCTGACCGTGCATTCTCAAATGTTCCACCACTTTACCGTGACTACTTTTGACACGCTCTAGAGAATATAAGAGAATTTTAAGAGTGCTTTCATAATTAGCTCATTGTTTAATAAGAATCTGCACTAGCATTTAAAAAAAAAACATCATTGCAACTTCTTTCTAACATATTATAGTTACAGTAATTACTATTTTGACGACTGTTGCTATGAATCCTGCGCCAGTTTAACAAGAATTCTGCTTTATCAGTGGGGAAAAAAGACCTAAGAGAACCTGCCTAATCTTCCTACTGATCCTGATGATTTGCACGGTATTGCCTTTGTTTCGGAAAGGGAGTGATGTATGCTGCTACTGTTGACCATCTCATTACCAAGCCATTGTTTTGAGATCGCACGGGGAGGCAAAGGGACAACGCTCTTAGATATACCGGCCTTTGGAAAACCAATTAGAAGGAAAGGAAAGGGAATGGTTTATTGACCGTAACTACCAACCCACTGTTTTGAGGAGAAAGAGATGGAGGAATACAAAGGAATACAAAGGAAAACCAAACAGCTACATACCCTGAAATCCTTACTTGGTTGTTTGGAGAAGGAGGAGAAGGAGGACGCAGCAGCAGAAGCAGAAACATAAAGCAGAAGAACGATTAGAAAACGAGAACAAAATCCCTCATTGTTTCCTCCACAGTACGAAAAACGAGAACCAAATAGACAGAACCAAACAAGTAAGCAAGAAGGAAGCCCAGCCAAACAGTAAGATGCAGGACGCGGCAACACACAAGCAAGGACAGGCACGTATCGAAGGGCGGAAGTTTACGTACATGCATATTTCGCTCCAGAATGGGAGATAAAGTAACGTGTAGCGAGAAGGCGAGAAATGGGATGCAAGTGTTGCCTGAATATTGTGGAGGGAATGTGTTACTTGTGTCCTGGCAGTATCTTGTCCTTGGCGCGCATACACACACAGGCAGACCCATACACACATACCACAGAGAGAGAGAGAGAGAGAGAGAGAGAGAGAGAGAGAGAGAGAGAGAGAGAGAGAGAGAGAGAGAGAGAGAGAGAGAGAGAGAGAGAGAGAGAGAGAGAGAGAGAGAGAGAGAGAGAGAGAGAGAGAGATTGTTGGTATGTTAAGACGATTAAGAACTTACGAGATTCGAACCATGGCCGTTTGTTAGTTATCAGATATACCAGTGTGTGTGTGTGTGTGTGTGTGTGTGTGTGTGTGTGTGTGTGTGTGTGTGTGTGTGTGTGTGTGTGTGTGTGTGTGTGTGTGTGTGTGTGTGTGTGTGTGTGTGTGTGTGTGTGTGTGTGTGTGTGTGCCCACCTCTCCGTGACAAGCATTATGAATTCAAATAATATACTTTCATGGATTCACAGCATAAATTAGGCCACACACATCCAGTTTGTTCTTTTTCTCCTCAAACATACGAAAAAAAAATTGGCTTTTGTACGTACACTAAACACAGCCAGTAAAGATTAAACAACTCAAAGATGAATAAAACAATTTCTCTCTCTCTCTCTCTCTCTCTCTCTCTCTCTCTCTCTCTCTCTCTCTCTCTCTCTCTCTCTCTCTCTCTCTCTCTCTCTCTCTCTCTCTCTCTGGTTCTGTCTGAAGAGCTTAATCAACAAGCTCTTTTGTCCCGGAATGTGCGGAGGAGGAGGAGGAGGAGGAGGAGGAGGAGGAGGAGGAGGAGGAAGAGGAGGAGGAGGAGGAGGAGGAGGAGGAGGAGGAGGAGGAGGAGGAGGAGGAGGAGGAGGAGGAGGAGGGGAAGGTAAATGACGGGGAGGAAAGAGGGAAAAGGCGAAGGCATACGAGGAGGAGAAGGAGGAGGAGGAGGAGGAGGAGGAGGAGGAGGAGGAGGAGGAGGAGGAAAAGAGCGAAGGCAGACGAGGAGGAGGAAGGGAAGAGGACGAGGTGGTGGTGCTGGTGGTGATGGTGGAAGAAGAGGTCCTGGATAAGAAGAGGATAAGGAATAATAACGCAGGAAGCAAGGAACAGAACAAAAAAATAAATAAAATAAATGAGTAAATAAATAAAAGAATAAAAAACAGTGATCACAAAAATATAGCCACTATTCTCCACTATTCTTTTTTTTTTTCATTTCCTTCGTCCAGCCTGTTATTATTTATGACTTCACTGGAAGAGCGCCGCTGTCACTGGGAGAACTTGTATCCATGTATTCTGTATTTTCTTTACCAGTGCTGTTCCTATGACTTCTAGACTACGTATTCCATAAGAATGAGATGCCTGTTAAGAATGTATTGATATTTGTTAGTGATTTTAATGGTAGATATTTTGATACATCAGTGAAGGGGCAAAATAGAACGACTGTAGAGAGAGAGAGAGAGAGAGAGAGAGAGAGAGAGAGAGAGAGAGAGAGAGAGAGAGAGAGAGAGAGAGAGAGAGAGAGAGAGAGAGAGAGAGAGAGAGAGAGAGAGAGAGAGAGAGAGAGAGAGAGAGAGAGAATTCTGCAGCTTCGAAGGCAGAGGATGTGGGGAAGTTAGTAGTAATGTTCGTATTGTCAAGCATCTCAGCGCCTCGACTGGACCGCCTTTGAATAGAGAATGGTGGAAGTTATATGTTGATGTCCACTTATTTGCTCTTATGCAGGACGTTCAATTTTTGTTGTTGCTATCAAAAAATGTCCACTTTTTTGTTGCTATTATCGGAAAAGTTCACCTATTATTGTTCTTGTTGGAAATGACCACTTTTCTTATTCTTGTTGTTCTTCCTGGAAATGTTCACCTTTTCTCGTTCTTACTTGAAATGTCCACTTTTTTGTTGTTCCTGTTGAAAATGTCCACTTTTTTGTTGTTCCTGTTGAAAATGTCCACTTTTCTTGTGCTTATTGAAAATGTCCACTTTTCTTGTTCTCACTGAAAATGTCCACTTCTCTTGTTGTTCTCATTAAAAATGTCCACTTTTCTTGTTGTTCTTGTTGAAAATGTACACTTTTCTTCTTGTTCTTGCTGGAAATGTTCACGTTTTTGTTGTTCTAACTGGTAATGCCCTTTTTTTTTGTTCTTACCGAAAATATCAACTTTTTTTTGTTTTTAGTGGAGATAGCCACTTTTTTTTTTTTTAAATGACCACTTTCTTGTTGCTCTTATTGAAAATGTCTATTCTTCTTCTTGTTCTAACAAGAAATGTTCACTTTTCTGTTGCTCTTATTAGAAATATCCACATTTTCTTGTTGCTCTTACTGGAAATATCCACTTGTTATTTAAAATCTCCACTTTGTTACCCTTGAAGATGTATACTGTTTTTTTTTTTTTTTTTCGTATTAGACATCCACATTATGTTGTTACTCTTAATGGAAATTTGGAGATGTTCACTTATTTCGTTCCTACTGCAAATATCTATTTATTTTTTCTTAACTGTACAGATTAAATATAAATGGACATGCGAGAGACACGTGACGCACTCAAAAAATAATAGATAGACAATTAAGGACTTCCTCACTCATTGCCAAGACTAAGGAAGAGCATAACGAGAGGTGACGAACTGTGAAGTAAGTGTATTCATGAGGCGAAATTAAAATAAACAGGCAATATATCAGTGCTGAATAAATTATGAAACAATGTCAACTCTGTGTGTGTGTGTGTGTGTGTGTGTGTGTGTGTGTGTGTGTGTGTGTGTGTGTGTGTGTGTGTGTGTGTGTGTGTGTGTGTGTGTGTGTGTGTGTGTGTGTGTGTGTGTGTGTGTGTGTGCGCGTAGTATCCCTGCTGCATAAATCATGAAATATGTTAACGTACGTGTGTGTGTGTGTGTGTGTGTGTGTGTGTGTGTGTGTGTGTGTGTGTGTGTGTGTGTGTGTGTGTGTGTGTGTGTGTGTGTGTGTGTGTGTGTGTGTGTGGACCCAAGTGTTTGCCGTGCTTAAAATTATTATTTAGGTTCATTACTGTCGTGAATAGTAATGAGTGTTTGAGTATCACAAGTGAAGGCGACTTTGAGTGACGAGAGAGAGAGAGAGAGAGAGAGAGAGAGAGAGAGAGAGAGAGAGAGAGAGAGAGAGAGAGAGAGAGAGAGAGAGAGAGAGAGAGAGAGAGAGAGAGAGAGAGAGAGAGAGAGAGCCTGTTGGATAAGGAGTCAGTTATATAGCGTGTGACTTGGAAACAAGGAAGTATAAATGTATATTCAACAACCGTGTATACAAAAAAATAAATAAATAAAAAAATAAATGAATAAGTAAATAAATAAATAAAGTATATATAAGACAAATATCCATGAGATAGACACGCAGACTTCTGGGACAAACAGATATACAAGCAAGACAAAAGGATAGATATTTCAGTAAATATTTAGACACATGGATGGATAAATCGATACTAACAACATAAACAAACACAAATACATAAATACAAAAGTAATACAAGTAAATCGATGAATATGATATAGACAAAAAGACTTACAAATACACAGACAGACAGACTAGGTAAACAGACAGATAGATAAGTATTTAGACAGACAGACAGATAGGGACTGATGATAAAACAGAAAAATACGCACATGCTAATAAGGAAGAATAAATTAAAACACAACGAATAAAAATAATGAAATAAGAAACGTAGTAAATAATTTTGGAGAGAAAAAAATAAAACAAGAGAAGACGAAGAGGAGGGAGCGGGAGGCAGGGAAAGTGAGGCAGGTTAATTAAGGCTGGGCGAGAGAGTGAGTGAGGTTGGTGAATTAAGAGGAATGGAAAGGTAAAGCTGAAGAATTACAAAAGAAAGTAAGGTTGGTTAATCAAGGGAAGGATGAAGAACAGGTTAATTAAGATGACCAATAAGTACAGATAAAGGTTAATAAAGGGATAGGTTAATTAAGAAAGAGGGAAAGAAAGTGAAGCATGGTAAGAACAGGTTACTTAAAGGGGAAGAACGTGAGGCAAGCTAGTTAGGAAGATCAATTGAGGGCAGGTAAAGGTTAACAAAGGGGCAGGCTAATTAACGAAGAGGCAGAGGG
>NC_087175.1:17665892-17678392 GCF_035594125.1 Scylla paramamosain
CCCAATCAGAAATTTTAGAAAGAATCAGAAGTCAGGCGTTCTGTGGCTTCGCCTGCGTGATATGTTTCACCTCCTGAAGGGTGTGACGTCTATGAAAAGACGTGGAAAAGTGCAGGGTGGTATCATCAGCATAGGAGTGGATAGGACAAGAAGTTTGGTTTAGAAGATCATTAATGAATAATAAGAAGAGAGTGGGTGACAGGACAGAACCCTGAGGAATAGAGTTAATAGATTTAGGAGAAGAACAGTGACCGTCTACCACAGCAGCAATAGAACGGTCAGAAAGGAAACTTGAGATGAAGTTACAGAGAGAAGGATAGAAACCGTAGGAGGGTAGTTTGGAAATCAAAGCTTTGTGCCAGACTCTATCAAAGGCTTTTGATATGTCCAAGGGCAACAGCAAAAGTTTCACCAAAGTCTCTAAAAGAGGATGACCAAGACTCAGTAAGGAAAGCCAGAAGATCACCAGTAGAGCGTCCTTGACGGAAACCATACTGGCGATCAGATAGAAGGTTGTGAAGTGATAGATGTTTAAGAATCTTCCTGTTGAGGATAGATTCAAAAACTTTAGATAAGCAGGAAATTAAAGCAATAGGACGGTAGTTTGAGGGATTAGAGCGGTCACCCTTTTTAGGAACAGGTTGAATGTAGGCAAACTTCCAGCAAGAAGGAAAGGTAGATGTTGACAGACAGAGCTGAAAGAGTTTGACTAAGGCAAGGTGCAAGCACGGAGGCACAGTATCGGAGAACAATAGGAGGGACCCCATCAGGTCCATAAGCCTTCTGAGGGTTTAGGCCAGCGAGGGCATGGAAAACATCATTACGAAGAATTTTAATACGAGGCATGAAGTAGTCAGAGGGTGGAGGAGAGGGAGGAACAAGCCCAGAATCGTCCATGGTAGAGTTTTTAGCAAAGGTTTGAGCAAAGAGTTCAGCTTTAGAAATAGATGTGATAGCAGTGGTGCCATCTGGTTGAAGTAGAGGAGGGAAAGAAGAAGAAGCAAAGTTATTGGAGATATTTTTGGCTAGATGCCAGAAATCACGAGGGGAGTTAGATCTTGAAAGGTTTTGACATTTTCTGTTAATGAAGGAGTTTTTGGCTTAGTTGGAGAACAGACTTGGCATGGTTCCGGGCAGAAATATAAAGTGCATGAGATTCTGGTGAAGGAAGGCTTAAGTACCTTTTGTGGGCCACCTCTCTATCATGTATAGCACGAGAACAAGCTGTGTTAAACCAAGGTTTAGAAGGTTTAGGACGAGAAAAAGAGTGAGGAATGTACGCCTCCATGCCAGACACTATCACCTCTGTTATGCGCTCAGCACACAAAGACGGGTCTCTGACACGGAAGCAGTAGTCATTCCAAGGAAAATCAGCAAAATACCGCCTCAGGTCCCCCAACTAGCAGAGGCAAAACGCCAGAGGCACCTTCGCTTAGGGGGATCCTGAGGAGGGATTGGAGTGATAGGACAAGATAAAGATATGAGATTGTGATCGGAGGAGCCCAACGGAGAAGAAAGGGTGACAGCATAAGCAGAAGGATTAGAGGTCAGGAAACGGTCAAGAATGTTGGGCGTATCTCCAAGACGGTCAGGAATACGAGTAGGGTGTTGCACCAATTGCTCTAGGTCATGGAGGACTAGCAAAGTTGTAGGCTAGTTCACCAGGATGGTCAGTGAAGGAGAGAGAAAGCCAAAGCTGGTGGTGAACATTGAAGTCTCCAAGAATGGAGATCTCTGCAAAAGGGAAGAGGGTCAGAATGTGCTCCACTTTGGAAGTTAAGTAGTCAAAGAATTTCTTATAGTCAGAGGAGTTAGGAGAGAGGTATACAGCACAGATAAATTTAGTATGAGAATGACTCTGTAGTCGAAGCCAGATGGTGGAAAACTCGGAAGATTCAAGAGCGTGGGCACGAGAGCAGGTTAAGTCATTGCGCACATAAACGCAGCATCCAGCTTTGGATCGAAAATGAGGATAGAGAAAGTAGGAGGGAACAGAAAAGGGGCTACTGTCAGTTTGCCTCAGACACCTGAGTTTCAGTGAGGAAAAGAAGATGAGGTTTAGAAGAGGAGAGGTGGTGTTCTACAGATTGAAAATTAGATCTTAGACCGCGAATGTTGCAGAAGTTAATGAAGAAAAAGTTGAGGGGGGGTGTCAAGACACTTACGGTCGTCGACGGAGAAGGCAGTCTGACCTGGGGACATTTATGGTCCCCTCCCAGATGGGGACTCCGAGGCTGGTGTAGGAGTCGCCATGATTTTAAAATTTTTTGAGTGAAGGGTGTGTGTGTTATTAGGTGCTTGTAGTTTTGTGTGGAGGAAGAGAGTTGTCTTTAGAGGGCAGGCTGTGACTACCCCCTTGTGTTGTGAGACACAAAGGGAAACGTTCAGTGAGGTCACAGCTGGGTTTAATGATAAGTTCACAGCACCCCTGAACAGTGCTTTAGACCTCACTGGGAGTATATATATATATATATATATATATATATATATATATATATATATATATATATATATATATATATATATATATATATATATATATATATATATATATATATATATATATATATATTGTATTATGCTAGTCCGCCATTTGTCGCGTCCCTGAAGTTCTCTCTCTCTCTCTCTCTCTCTCTCTCTCTCTCTCTCTCTCTCTCTCTCTCTCTCTCTCTCTCTCTCTCTCTCTCTCTCTCTCTCTCTCTCTCTCTCTCTCTCTCTCTCTCTCTCTCTCTCTCTCTCTCAGATATTGAAATTCCCCTTCCACTGGTGCATTACTCCCAGCTTCGCTCGTCAATCACCTTCCTAGGCGTTTTACTAGTAAATATGTATATATAGTTAGAAAGCTGAGCATATAGATGGACATTTACATTGGTAGACAGGTAGATAGATAGAAGGAAAGGTATAAAGTTACTCGTAAACATGTTGTATATAACTGAAATGGTTGATAGATGTAAATGTATAAAATATATATTAAAAAGACCGGTACAGGTGTTGGTTTATAAACATAAAGACAGATAAATAAAGTAGACAGATGAATAGATAGGTAAATGAACAGGCAGACACACATTGATTTATACGTATTGGTAGGCTATTAATAGATAAATAGATAAACAGACTTAGACATCATTTCATATTTTATTGTCCACACACACACACACACACACACACACACACACACACACACACACACACACACACACACACACACACACACACACACACACAGCCATCCGTCACATTCACGCTGACTCATTAACTTGTTGGCGTAAAAAATGTATCAACAACAATTGCTATAACATAAAACACTGTGGCTTGTAATTATCATACTGGTATCAAAAAATAACATCTTTGAATTAAATAGATGCATGAAATTATTCATAAAATATCAATTTGGAGAGAGAGAGAGAGAGAGAGAGAGAGAGAGAGAGAGAGAGAGAGAGAGAGAGAGAGAGAGAGAGAGAGAGAGAGAGAGAGAGAGAGAGAGAAACTGTGGAAGATCAACAATACAAGACTAGGAGAGATATATGCAGAGAACTGGAGAAGGAGGAGGAGGAGGAGGAGGAGGAGGAGGAGGAGGAGGAGGAGGAGGAGCAACACGACAAGCAGCAGCAACACGACAAAATAATACACTGGACTCAGATCTGCAATATTTAAGGCAACGAGGCAAAGCAGAATTTACTCTTGTTTGCTCCTCCTTTCTTGGTCCCTAACTTTGAGCTTCCCGCAAGACTTCTCTCCCTTGTTCCCTTGTCTAGCACGCCGCCCTAACTTGGGATACTTGTACTGCCTTGTCCACGCCTCACCCCTGCCCGCCAGCCAGCCTGCTTGCCACCAGCACCCACACGAGAACCAGAAACCACAGAATTCTTACATTATGAACACAGACCCATATGAGAGAGAGAGAGATGGAAGGGAACAGGAGTACTAGAAGAGGAAATAAATCGTGATGGCGGTGGCACAGTGGGTATAGGAGTGATACAGACAAGATCACCAGTGCTAGTAATCAGGATAGAAGACTAGGAGGGCACAAGATGGATTACTGAAGTGTCCTATACATGTAAGAATGTTGATAAACAAGAGTCTTATGTTTGGTAATCAGGAGAGGAAAAGATTAAGAGAGTATCTGATGGAGGAAGTGAGATGTCCTAAGGTGTAAAACGAGTGTGATGTAGAGATTACCATTAAGGTTAGTAATCTGGAAAAGACAAGAAATGATCTAATGGAAGTAGAGAAGTGTTCCAAATGATGCAGCATAGATGGTTTAAACAAATAATTTAGGTAGAACTAAGACTAACAGATTCAAGGATAAAGTTTTATTTAAAAGAAATTGAAAGACATTAATCCTCAAACAGTGATTAATGAATATAAGTCTCAGTAATTAGAATGCTAGTGCCCAGTCAACAGGTACCATTAAAAGAAGTTTATAGGGACAGGGATGATGGGTAAATAAAGCCACGTAGGTATACAAGGACTGTCACGTGTAGGACTGCCGGCTTCTAGTAACTTCACTTACGTTCTTCTGCCCTTAAGTGTGTAGAAGAAACTCGAGACAAAGAAAGGAAAGGTCAAAAGTCAGCAGCAATACACAGTGCCGCCGCCGCAGCTACCGCGACCACCACCACCACCACCACTACCACCACCACCACCCTCTTCCAGCCTTTGCAGTACCAGAGACACTTAGCAAGCTTCGTAAAATCCTATATCATTAAACAAAAAAGAGTAAATAGATATAATAGCTTCATAAATTCCTCATTCGTTGGACAAAAAAAGTGTAAATTAATATAACAGCTTCGTAAAATCTTCACAGTGATCAGAAAATAGTAAATTGGTAAAACAGCTTCCTAAATTCTTCTTTCTTTAGTGAGAAGGATAGATTTATGTAATAACTTCATAAAATTCTTATTAATTAATCAGAGAAGATTAAGTTGAGATATAATAGTAAAAGATAAGCAGATACAGATTATTTTTGCGACCAACACGGCACATCACTTTAAACCTAATATTATTGGCATCTGAAGCATAAATATACCAAAGGTGTAACTCTACTACTACTACTGAAAGGTAACATTTACGTATATCCTTGTTTGTATACTCTTATTAAATCTTCGGTTCAAGTCAATTCAAGTCAGGTCAGTTTAGGTTCGGTTCGATTCGGTTTGATTCGGTTCGGCTCGGTTTGATCAGATAGGTTAGGTTAGTTAAGTTTACATATTGTTTATATACTCTTACGATTTTTTCAGACACAAACACGTCAGAGTCTAGAGAGGAGCTATCGTCCTCGTATATAAAACACGCATTTCCATCCATTCCCTGAAATTGATACGTACATGAATGAAAGAATTAATTAATGTACCAATAAAAGTTATTTAATGAGGAGTTGTAATTCTGCATTATAAACCAACAACAGGTATTCATATTACATCATTATCTCGTCTATTTTCACCATTTCAATTTTTTTTTTTTTTAGTTTTTAGACTTATTTTCTCTACCTTCTTAGTTTTTTTTTTATTACTGAAATTTGCGTTTTTATCTATTTACTTATTTACATTCTATCTAGTATGTTTGTTTTCACTTTTCTCTTTTTACTTTATTTTGTCTATTTGTTAATTATTTGTATTTGCCTATTTATTTTTCTTTATTTGCTTATTTTATTTGTTATTTCTTTCCCATTTTACTATATTTTCTTACTCCATTTTGTATATTTACTTATTCATTATTTATATTTATTTATGTACTATTTATCTATTTACAGATGAAAGTTTTATTTATTCATCTTTTCTCATCTTCATTTTTCATTATTTTGTTTATTTGTTCCTTATATTTGTTTATTTATCAGTTCATATATCTATTTACTTGTCTACATTTCACATTCACTTTTTGCTCGTTTTCTGCGACTTCTTTTCTTCCGCGTCCCGATTCACCTTTTAATTGAGGTTTCCATCCTTTGTTGCATTGAAAAATCTTTCCAAGTGCTTTTCTGGGCTTTAGACATTTTTAGGCCCGCTTTTTTAAGAGATCTTTTAGTCTTTCTCCCCACTCCAAAGACCTTTTGTTCCCTTCCTTGACTGTTTCGTGATGTCTTTGTGGCCTGTAACGCATTTTCCTGGTCTTTCCTTCATGTTCTTCCGCCTAAGTGAAGCTCCTCCATTTACCCACCAGTATTTTCGAAGTTCTTCATTTCCTCTCGGCCTCCGCTCCTTCCATCAACAACACGCGGGAACGTTTGCTAAACTTTGTGAGGTGCGGCGGGACATGTTTGGGTGTTGCGTGGTGAGGGGCTGAGTATGCACAGTGGCAGAGAGGCGTGCAATACCTGAGTGTTCTGAAGGAGGTGGACTAGTAGCGTCAGTACCAATATATTCGTACAAGACACATCGCTACCGTACCTTATCATAAGAACATATAAAAATAAGGGGAGATGCAAGAAACCACCAGGCCTACAGGTGGTAATCCCTGCATGAAACGCACCTCACCTACTTATTGATCTATCATCCTTGTCCATGAATGTATCTAATCTTCTTTTGAAGCTCCCTTATGAATTACTATTAACAACCTGATTACAAGGTCTATTCCATTCAGCTATCACTGTTTGAGGACCAGTTCCTTCCTCGCTCTTTTTAAAACTACTCATATGTAGTTCAGTGAGAGCCTTCCTCCTGAAACTGAAGTTCTCTAGCATCTTTTTATATCACTGATGTATGCAAGAGGAGCACTGGCTTAGGACAAAATAGATAAATAAATAGATAGATAAATAAATAAATAAATAAATAAAAGGTCCACTAAAGGTGGCAGTCCCTATAGGTTACAATAAAGAAGCATCATCTCGAAACAGTTAAGTAAAAGGTACTCCTAGGAGAGAATACAGAAGCAGGAAGAGTAAAAGTCTGATGTGAATGAATATGTTGATACCAACACTGGTAGTTTTCTTCTTCGTAAAGTTTACTGTGACTAACGCCGATCCCTTATGTGCCAGAGTTTCTGTGTATATCAACATTTAATTCTTTATATATGATGCAGTATTTCAACAGATAAGTATCAGAACATTTCAGGAATTAAACTAGCTCTCGTTCTGGATTTTCTTCCCTCTTTCACTTTCTTGAGAAGCGGCAAATCAGTGGCATTTTTACCTTTATTTGTACCTTAAGCAAAAGAGGAATAATTACCATAGTTTTGTAGGAGTCGACCAATTTTATATGTTAATCAAAAAATGCGGCACAAGTTAAGAAACACACAATTCTGCTTATGTTATGCTCTACTGCCTGAGTGTCACATTTATTTTTTTTTTTATTTATAATCAAGAATGGTATTTTCAGTTATTGGAAACAACAGAAAAATAAATCATAAAATAAAAGGAACAGTCCTGGTACTTTATGTTGTTACGTTAGGTCACAACATCACAAAGGCTTGATTTACGGTGAGGCTTATGTGGGAATCTCTGTAAAGGTTGAATTTATTTGGAAACAGAAAACGCAGCATTTAGTTATGAACAGAACATTCGTGCTATGTTGTCACCTCAGGTCAGAATGTTACAAAGGTTACATTCTGTGCAAGACTCATTTTGGAATATTCGAGGATAATATTTACTTGCACAAAACACGACACAGAATTATGAAAAGAACAGTTCTGCTATGCTATGTTACACCATGTTTCCTCAGACCAGAGTATTACAAAGGCTTTATTTAGGAGATTCATGTGGGAATACGCATGGATGACATTTACAGTACTTGAAACCAGAAAACACACAATACAATTTTATAAAGAGAACAGTCCTGCTATGTTACGTTATGTCAGGTTACAGTAACACAAAGACTTCATTTCGGGCGAGACTCAGCGTTGGTGAGGCGCTGCGAGGCGGGTGACAGGTGGTGTGCACTGCCTCTCCTTTATTCACCTCCATAAACACACCTGTTGTCTTCACTTCACAAGTCTCTATGGGGACCCGCCGCCACTCCACTGCTAGTCGTCTCTCTCTCTCTCTCTCTCTCTCTCTCTCTCTCTCTCTCTCTCTCTCTCTCTCTCTCTCTCTCTCTCTCTCTCTCTCTCTCTCTCTCTCTCTCTCTCTCTCTTCCAGGCTTCCTCTATTATTATGTGACACGTGACACATTCCCTGAAGGTCTTGCCACCGTGTCGCGCAGAAAATTATAGCATTTTGTAGCATTTGAGCTCTCGAATCCTGGTGGAACTTACTGAACTGCTGTGTTGTAGCTGAAAATCTTGTGACTTTTAACCAAAGAGAATTACTTTACAATTATAACATAACGCATTGACACTTTGGCGCTTGAGTCCGGGGGAACTCAATGAATTGGTGTGTTGTAGGTGAGAATCTTGTAGAATTAGAGACTTGTAAAATTAGACTTTTAACCAAGGGAATAACTAGATACATAACTTATTTATACTTTAATCCAGATGGAACTTGGTATGTTTTAAGTGAGAATCTTGTGAAATTAGAGACTCAAACTAAGGAAATTACGATTTATATTATTCATTAAGATTTTATCACTTGAATCCGGGTGGAACTTATCGAACTGATGCGTTTTAAGTGAGATTATTGTGAAATTAAAGACATTTAGGCAAAGAACTTACAGGATACATTACTTTTTGACATTTTAACACGAATCCTGCTGGAACTTATTATATATTCTACTTAATGTTAAAATCTCGTGAAATTAAGAGAAATAAAAGGAATTACTAAACACAGCACATTACTCATTCACTCTAAAAAAGCAACACTGGAAATCAATTCTGGTGAACTCATATAACTTATTTAAATACTTTGCTGTAAGTGAGGATATCGTGAAATTTGAGATTTTTTTAAGAAAAGAAATTATCAGATCCATTAATCATTGACTATAAGGCCAACCACAGATTTCAATGTATTTCAGTGTGGACTCATGAAGTTTATCAAATCAGTCTGCCGTAAGTGTCGTGTAAGTAAGAATCTCGTGAAATTAGACTTTTAAACTAAGGAAACTACTCGACAAAATATATAACTTATTATCCGCATAAAGAGAAAAGAAAAGAGCTACGTTACTCAATATTAATCATCTAATCGTCGCTCAAGTAAAAATATTGAAAGACTACTGGAAGCTGAGGATTAACTGCCACGTATTCACAAACTCCAAGAACTAAATGTTCCCTTGCAGCGTGTGAGTGGAAGGGAAAAGCTTCACTTCACAATCTGACAGTCTTCATGTTTTCCTCCTTTTTATAAACGATGTTGTAATGCGATGTAAGTAAACGTGAGGAATAAAATGAGAGATGAAGAAATAAAGTGAAAGGGGAGGATAGAAGAAGAGGAGGTAATGATTAAAGGAAAGGAAATATAAAAATAAAAAGTGGCAGCAAGGTCTCTCTCTCTCTCTCTCTCTCTCTCTCTCTCTCTCTCTCTCTCTCTCTCTCTCTCTCTCTCTCTCTCTCTCTCTCTCTCTCTCTCTCTCTCTCTCTCTCTCTCACCTGTACAAACGCTTTTCTTTGCTTTCTCCCTATTGTTGTGTACTGAACTCCGATGCCGCACTCACAACAAAGAACATCCACCTGTCCTGCCACACACACACACACACACACACACACACACACACACACAGAAGACAGGGTAAAGAAGCGATGCACCAGTCCTCTTTTCTAGTAGTAGTAGTAGTAGTAGTAGTAGTAGTAGTAGTAGTAGTAGTAGTAGTAGTAGTAGTAGTAGTAGTAGTAATAGTAGTAGTAGTAAAAGTAGCAGCAGCAATAGAAGCAGCAGCAGTGTATACACAACACGGCAACACATTAAAACATTTTTCACCAAAAGCACCCATTCGTTGTAGACTTCAAAGCCACACTCGGTACAAAAAAATATATCCAGGATTTCTTGTACTAAACGCACCACGCTATACTGATGATAGAACATCCTCCCTTCACCTTGTAACACCATTCCACCACTTCCACTCCAGTGAACCCATTGGTGTGTGGTGGATTGCCACGCAAGATTCAATGTGGCAGTGTGGCAACTTGACCACATCTTATTCCACTATGCCTACACCCAATACCGGATGTCATCGTGCAGTCCTGGTGAGATATTGAGTAACCTATACACATCTTCTCCACTCACCTTTATGTTTAGGGTCTTTTCCTTATTCCCAAGTCCTCTGATATAATAGAAATCGAGGCGTGTGTAAAGATACGTATTTGCGACGTACAACTTGCAACGTAAATTATATGTTCGATAATTCGCATGAAGGTTAACAGATCTCTTCCTTAGCGGACCCGCGTGTTAATCTATTGTATCAAATCTAAAACCTAAAAGCATTTGTAAATATTGTCAATAAACAATTAATCAATCGATCCATTGTTTGTCAGGTTTTGTTAGGTGATAGTCAGCAGATCAAGGAGTTATGAATGGGAGGACACACAAAGGCAGTACAGCAGGTTGGTTACTGGACTGAGAATGAATCAGGTTTTGTTCAGGAAACTATCAATAGATGAAAGAAGTGAAAATAGGAGAGAAAACAGAACACAGTGGAAGCGAGGCCAAAGACTCGATTTCTGACAAGACTTTCTTCCTTCAAATTTCCGCGAATATGAATTGATCAGATATTGCTCTGGAAATTGTCAATAGATCAAAGGACTAAAATCCGGAAAGATTAAAAAAAAAAAAAATGTAGTGGAAGTGAGGACAGATTTCCCCGATTTCTGACATGTCACTGTATCCTCTCAATCAATCAGATTTTTGCTGAGGAATCTGTCAGTATGTGAAAGAACTGAAAACCAGGATAGAAAACTTAAAATAAAATACAGTAGAAGGAAAGAGAAAGAAAAATACCCCCAAAAAAACAATAACCACTAGAACCATGAAAACATTCTTGAAAACTACAATAACTTCATTAAAATCACGAAAACACCCTTGAAAATCAAATAACCTCACTAGTATCAAGAAAACTCCCTTTAAAACCCCAGTTACTTCACTAGAATCACGAAAACCGCCTTGAAAACCCCAGTAACTTCACTAGAATAATGAAGACAGCTTTCAAAATCAAATAATCTCACTAGAATCACGAATCTTTAAAAACTCCCATGAACTTGCTAGAATCACATAATTACCATTGAAAACCACAATACCACAAAACACAATCACAAAAACACCTTGAAACACCCCCAAATAACTTCACTGCAACTGTGAAAACAAGAAATGGTCAATAGATCAAAGGAATTAAATTCAAGGGAAAACCGCGCCACCCCACCCAAAAAAAAAAAAAAAAGGAAAAAAGGGAAAAAAGAAAAAAAGGAAAAAAATTAAGAAAAAAAAAAGAAGTAAAATGAGAGCACAGACTTACTCGACTTCTGACAAGACTATATTATTTCACCTTCCCTAGTCGTTTTCCTTCCTCCTATGTGAGTGTCGAGAAATGGGAAGCGAGGCTCAGTACAGAGTGCATCCACGATTTCTGTTTGCATAACTGATAGGTCGTTTGGAGGTCAGGGACGAAACTGCGTGTGGCTCTAGTTTATTCCAGCTCCGATGTAGCCACAGGATATCCAGACCCTGTGATAAAGACCCGTGTTTGAAAAGGCTTTGTTCTCTCCCTAGGATTATCTTCTAAATGCTACAAAGTTGATTAGTCGGGTTCTCAGCGTTGCTTTTTTTTTTTTTTCCTAACAGATGATGTAGAGTACTTGAGCAATCGCTAGCATCATGTAAACACTTCAAAACTCCTTGACTTCCACTAAATCCAGTCGAATATCACGGCAACCAAGTAAGCACTCATGAAAGCTCAGTAACTTCAACTGAAACTTGTCAACTGTCACCACAACCAAGAAACCACTCCTGAAAAATCAATAAAGTCCACGAAAGCTAGTTAACTATCATCTGAATTATGAATCACCCATGAAAATCAATTATTGTCCACTAATGTCTGTTGAATTACCAAGAGAATAACAAAAATACCCTTGAAAGCTCAAAAATTCTACTTAATCCTATAAAAGAATAAAAAAATTAAAGTTAACTAATAATAAATCAACTATCACTAGAATTATGAAAACACTGCTTGGCGTAGAAACATTTAATATTACGTATCATAACCCGTATAATTAATGCAACCTATGCCTCATAAAAACTACTAAAGAAGCACAACGTAATAAACAGAAGAATAACCAAGCCAGTGCTAGATATGAACCTATGAATAACAGTCACTCCGATAAGCAACGATTCACAACACTAATAAAGAGCATAGAATCTTTACAACCACATATAAAAGAAAAAAATGGATTCGAAAGAAAAAAAAATGGATTCAAATATCCCGATTTCTAGCCAGTATAGCGTTTAGAGTTGGATGCAGAGTGAAAAAAAATATCTTAGTGATTAATGACTAAGAAGTGACACATCAAATAGAAGAGAAACTGTAGTGAGAGTTAACTGTGTTTATCTTCGCCTGTTCAAGATAAATATTTGCTTCCTCCGCATTGTTATCGAGAACGTGACAAGGACCAGATGATTCTAGTCTTCCTTTCCTTAGTCATCGAGGAGC
>NC_087175.1:17680892-17700892 GCF_035594125.1 Scylla paramamosain
TCCTTCACTGCGATATGCAACACTTCATGCCACACTAAGTACTGTACTAGAGCACGCCCTATAGAGCACTATTAAACCTAAATATAAACCTGCGATAGGAGAAACTGTTTAACGGATAGATTTTCTAATATAAAAGTAGCATGATGTTTACAAGCGGCTGTAGAACAAATGAAAATCCTTAGTGTAGTTTGCCATTAACTCTCATTATTAGATTTTTTGCTTCTATTTATATGCAAGTTTTTAGACACTTCTTGTTGTTCTACGGATACTTAAATAGTTGTGTAGCTTAGGAAGGACACAGTCAATCTCCTGTTCTCTCTCATATCTCAGTGTGTCCAGGCAACCTTAGACTACTCAATGTTGACAAAGAATGACCATGGCAGTGAAAGACTTCAAGACACAAGAACCAAAGCGCCAGTTATTCTCACGAGGCTTTGCTATTCGCTGCTCTGCTACACCTTCATCTCCGCCTAACTCCTTTACTACTACATATTCACTTAATGTTATCTTGACATGCATTTTTGTACTATTCATGTAAATCTTAGAAAATGCAAAATTAATATATATATATATATATATATATATATATATATATATATATATATATATATATATATATATATATATATATATATATATATATATATATATTTTTTATTTTTTTATTTTATTTTTTTTTCGCGCATCCATGCATAAAATATTTTTTGTAACAGTATTAAAAAGAACGGCCAAGCTAGCTAAAAGATTAATAATATTGTCTGATCCAGGTTCTGACAACATTAACCTACTATTCTACATATATTTTTTTTCTGTGTATCCACGCAGATCATTTATTTTACCTGTACGAGTGTTAACAAAGGAAGGCCATACTCGTTCTGGGATTAACAAGATGATCTGGTTCAAGTTCAAAACACGATCTCCGAAAACACCACTAAGAGCAACGGGAGTGAGCGAGTACAACCAATGGAAGAACTGAAGTAATCCGCTGCATTCACTCTCGCTTGTCCTGCGTCTCCCCTCAGCCTTAAGTTCTCTGATCTGCCACCAAGCTCCTTACAAAACCTGACAACTCGCAGATTCTTATCAGATTAGAGACGTTAAGACTGAGGGAAGACTCTTTACACGCTAAAAGTGAACATGGTGCGTTGTTCTACTAGTGAGCAATTAACAAGTATTGGGTGCAGCTTAAAAATGAGCAGCGTCATGCAGGACAAACTGGTGAACTCATCCAAGAAATAAGGAATGTTAAGAATAGATATGATATTCGTTTCTACATACTTTTATCATTTTCTTTTTAACTTTTTTTTTTTGTGTGTGTGTGATTCTTATTGTATATTTTCATGTGAAAAAGAGAACATTGAATTCAATTGAATCGAATTACTATGCTTCAAACTGTTTAATTGTCTAGTTTTACTCAATAACATCGCCTGCAATCACTTAAATTAAGTAAACAAATCATTAATCACTATTAGTCAGTTAAACTTTACTGCTTCCATTCATGAGAAAGCTTGCTGATTATTGACCATTACTTTGCTTCAAACTATTGTCTAGTATCATTCCTCTACTAGTATTGCTTCGAATAACTGGAAAGAAGTAAACAAGTCATTAATCGCTAGGAGGCAGAGTTAATTGCATTCTATCCTTTACCCAATCATCAGGAAGCTTACTAATAATTGTCT
Organism: Scylla paramamosain; assembly: GCF_035594125.1. Taxonomy (NCBI): domain Eukaryota; kingdom Metazoa; phylum Arthropoda; class Malacostraca; order Decapoda; family Portunidae; genus Scylla; species Scylla paramamosain. The sequence goes on from NC_087175.1 coordinate 17,682,572, forward strand.
GGTATTACTTACAATACCTAGAGTTACTCAAATTGAGTAAACAAGTCATTAATCACTATCAGTCGGGATTCACCGCATTTTTTTTTCCTTTCCTCAAGCCGATCATTATTATGCTTGAGACCATTAAGTGTCTAGTGTTACTCCCTTACAAACATCATGAAAGTCACTGGAATGAAGAAAACAAATCATTAGCCACTAGAGTTAATCGCATTCTTTCCTTTTTTCCAGTTATCAGGAAGGTTGCTAATAAGTGACCGCTAATAAGTGTCTGTTTTTTTCTTTTCTTTTTTTTTTTACTCCTTTACTAGTCACTGAAATGAAGCAAACAAGTCATTAGTCACTACCAGAATCAATCGCATTCTTTTCACTACCCCAGTCATCAGATACCTCTCCTCTATAACCACCACATCATTACTGCAGCAGGCACTCTCAGTCAGACACTCCCAAGATACAGAATACGTAGCACGGTTCTCGCCTCGTCTAGTCTCGTCTTTCCTCCGCGCCTGCACTCGCACTTCCCGAGGGTTATTTCTCACCTGAATTATACATGCTGATTTCTGAAGGGATGGAGAGAGAGGCGACGGCTGCATCCCCGAGCATTAGTCTCATGTGCGCCACTGTGCTGATCTCCGTTAGTCCGTATTCATGTCTCTATGCACTTGTAACAGATTGTAGTGGAAGACAGCGGGGTTCTCAAGGGTGTTTCCGTTATTATAGTGATAGTTTAGCAGGTTATAAATATTGGGTGCTCTGATTTATGGATGTTTAACTGATTCTAGTGATAGTTTAATGGATTCTAGTGCAGGTTAGTGAAGTTTGTAATAGTGTTTTCGTTATTACTGTAGAGTGGCTGTTTAAGAGGTTCTAATGGAAGTTACTGGGAGGTTCCTAAGAGTGTTTTCGTGGTTCTACTGATAGTTTGACAGATTCTATGGCAAGTTACTGGTTTTTTAAAGGTGTTTTCTGATTCTAATGATAGTTTTCATGAGAACTTTGGTAATTCAAGTGATAGTTTAGCAAGACGCCAATGAGAATCCGCCTAATCATGTTTATGGGCAAAGAAAAATTATCATGAAACCTTAAAGCGTTTAAGTTACGAGCTTGAATTAAACAAAAAAGAAAAAAAAAATGAAAACTTTGGAAATCGCTTCCTAAAAAATATCTAGGGAAGACGGAGAAAGATGGAAAGATCGATTGTTCAGAGAGACTTCCAGAAACAAGTGAAATAGAAGAGAACAGACTGATTAAGTGAGTTACTGATCGAATTGACAACTAATTAGGAAGAAAATAAAATTCCCACGAAGAATCACCGGGAAGATCTTCAAAATACGCATAACACGCAACAGGAATGACAAAAATGAAACAACAGTAAAAGCAAATTCAGTCGTGCAAGTAACTTAACACTCCCCTCGTAATAAAGTTAAGTCGCGTGAAGACAAAAGAAGAGGAAATGTTCTGTCAGATCTCCCTACCTGCACTACACCAAGCCACTTGCATTACTAACGCCGCTAGGTCTTTGTCTGTCTGTGCGTCTGTCTATCCACGTTTCTGGCATTCAGCAACAAGATCGACTTTGAATCAGAATGAGGATAAGAATTCTTTATTTCACTCAACAATAGTATTTCTTAATACTGGGATACAATTAGAAGACTTTGGCAGTGGATCATACGAGAATTATAATAGTACATGCAATCAACACAGTAACACAATTCATTAGAATACAAGAAACAATTACAAAAGTTTAAAAGTATAAAATAAAATAAATAAAAAGGTAAATAGCAAAAAAAAAAAGAATAATAAAAAAAAAAACAATCTCCTGTTTGAGTGTTGAATAGCAGGAGAGGAAACGAGAGAATCAGAGACACAAGTCACAATATGATTTCTTACCTTGATATCAATGAGAATACTTTACAAAGCATGTAGCGACCTATTCCCAGCGGCTTGATCACTTATCTGTTACATATGCTCCACTGTTGATCAAGGGGTCGGCCAGCACGAGGCAGCCGTGTCGTGTCCAGTGTGTTGAACAGACCACCTTTATTTCTTTTTGTTGATGCTCCGGGTCTCCGTGTATCCGAGTATCTCTCTCTCTCTCTCTCTCTCTCTCTCTCTCTCTCCTCTCTCTCTCGTCTCTCTCTCTCTCTCTCTCTCTCTCTCTCTCTCTCTCTCTCTCTCGCTTCTTTTTTCCCCAGACGAAAATTGACTAAGATATTGACAAGTAGACGCACATTTAAAATTTTCAGCAAATACAGAATAACATTAATTTCTTTCTCTCTTCTTGTATTGTTGGTTTCTGAGATATAGCTATTATTTTCCTGACGAACATTCACAGTAAGAACAGTAAGATATAAATAAATAACTAGATGGACACATATATTTATTGTCCTCAAATCTACAAACATGAAAGTCTTTAAGTGTACGACAAACATTATTGTTATCAAATTGGGATATACTTGGAAAAAAGAAACGCATAAACATAAAACCAGGATTTCGTTCCCTAATGAATTAGGTTGTGTTGGGTGGTAATGTATGGTTAGGTTAGGTTAGGTTAGGTTAGATAAGGTAAGGTAAGGTAGGGTAAGACTATGTAATGGGAGGTAAGGTAAGAAAAGGTAAGAGGAGATTAAATTTGATGAGGGTAAAATGAGAAATGGTAAGATTAGGTAAGGTTAAATGAGGTAAGGTAAAGTTAGATTAGTTGAGATACATTTGGTCCTCCTCCTCCTCTCCTTTCCCTTCCTCCTCCTCCTCCTCTTCCTCTCTGCCTGCATTACGATAACGAAATACAATTATAATAGTATAACAGCCACTAAGTGCAAAGATTAATAACAGCGATGATGATAATAGTAATAATAATAATAATAATAATAATAATAATGATGATGATAATAATAATAATAATAATAAGAAGAAGAAGAAGAATAGATAATATGAAGAACAAATAAGAAAAAAGAGTGATAACAATGATAACAACAACAACAACAACAACAACAACAACAATGACAACATCAATAACAAGAAACAGCTCAATACAGGACAAAATCTTCATCATCCCTTTCCTTCTGATTCTGGCGGTCTCGTATCTGGTCGGTGCCACTCCAACCAAACTCCCACCCTCTTCTCTCCACCCACCGGCTAATGCTGTCTTTTAATTTCTCGCCCCACATTCCTCTCCCTGGCAACTGTCGGATCAGTTCCTCACCTTTTTCTCCCCTCCTTAAGCTGCTTCACGAGGGGAGAGTCGCGTCAGCTCACCAAATGCGCTGTCAACTACTACCTGTTGCATGATGGGGCTTTGTAACACCTCAGAGACTTGTAGTATGTGATTTTACGCGTGTGGACTTGAATGCGTGTATGGCATAGCGCCTTTGTGTTTGGATTCTACGGTTTTTACACTTATGGAATACGTTTATCTGTCATGTAGCTGTAATGATTTGGTGCTTCATGTATTTTATGGCTTTTCAACACAAGTCTACCATGTAGAATGTTATTGTATGATTTTACATTCATGGATTTGAATGCATTTATGTGTTTAAACACCTTTGTTGTAATCCTTCATTACTTTATATACTTAGTTTTTTTTTTCAGCGCTTAAAAGACTTGTTCTAGTAAAATATTTTACACCTACAGACTTGATTACATTTATAGGTTTTGAATTATTATCAATAAAGGAGTCTATTTCTAAAAAAAAAAATCTACAATCTTTCAATATTTGATTTTTTTTCTGGTTATTGAACAATTAAAGTCTCCAATATGTTCATTCTGGTATATGGTTTTATATTTATGGACATTAATAATATTTAAAAGTGTTCATGGACTATCAGTAAGGGAGGTAACTGCCTGAATAGGTTTTTTATAACGTTTCAGTAATCTATTTTCTGGTTTTTAACACTTAAGTTTTCTAACGTGTTCGTTCTCGTACATTGAGATAACATCTACAGACTTCAATACATTTACAAGCGTTCAAGAACTACTGATAAAGCAATTAATTGCTAAACTCCTTTCTTCTTTATCGTTTACTCATATCTTAATATATTCTATATATTTTCGGTGTTTTTTTTTTTTTTTATACATAAATTCACATGCATGAACTTAAATCCATTTATACCCTCAAAAAAAAGGTTACTAGTCAGGAATGAATCTCTAAACACTTTATTTGTAATCTTCCAATAAATCTTTTATATTTTGTGTAGCGTGGTCATTCGGATAGTTACACTAGCCGTATGTAGTTGAACAAACTAATTCGATTACACGATTATAAAAGCGTTGTTTATCTGAATACCCTTTCTATACTACTTTCTCTCTCTCTCTCTCTCTCTCTCTCTCCTCTCTCTCTCTCTCCTCTCTCTCTCTCTCTCTCCTCTCTCTCTCTCTCTCTCTCTCTCTCATATATATATATATATATATATATATATATATATATATATATATATATATATATATATATATATATATATATATATATATATATATATATATATATAATAGTAATCTTTAAACACTTCCTAATTCCTCATAACTCTCAAGGGTCTCAATGTATTAGTGTGTACAATAGTTTTCATGAACCAGTTAATATTCTAGAGATATTAAACACGAGATATTAATGGTAACTCTGTCATTCTCACGAGGCTTATTTATTTATGCGTAAGTGAACTGACAAGGAAGCAAATAATTAAAATACCAGAAAATAAAAACTACTCTTTTTAACGCTCAGCTTAAATCCGTTTACGAGGATATAGAACAAATCTTTGTAATTATAACCGTAAGTCTATTCCTGTATGCAAGAGTTTTGTCAAGAAGCAGGTCATTCAAATACGAGAGAATAAAATTTGTCATTTACAGTCCCGGCGCATACCTGTGTACGAGAAGCATTAACGAAGAAACAGTCCATTCAATTAAGATAAAATACAAGCAACTCTTTATAACTTCAAGCGTAAATATATTTGTGAGTACAAGTAGCGTTAATAAACCAATTAGTTCTGCATATCAATTTTAAGATAAAGTTTACGCAACATCCTATGCCTCTCACAGACACAACATATTTGTGTGTGCAAGGAAAGGCGAAAATACAGGTTAATACTCGAAATTCTGTAAAGAAATTAAACACGAAAAAAATAAAGGCAATTCTCTATAGCATTGCCTACAGATATTTGCGCGTATACAATAAATGTCAATGGAGCTGTCTATTAATAAGTCAAAGAAGAGTAAATATAAGTGACTATGTAATTGAGGCTTAATCACTAACGCACAAGAGGCGATGATGAGGCAGTAAATTCTATAGAGAAATTAGATACCATGAAACGAAGCCAATTCTAAATAATTAAACTTCGATATATAGATCAATGTACAAGAGGCGATAACGAAGCAGTGAATATTATAAATAAATATAATACGACAAAAGTAAGTGACTCAAACTCTCCACGATTAAGCATATATATATATATATATATATATATATATATATATATATATATATATATTATATATATATATATATATATATATATATATATATATATATATATATATATATATATATATATATATATATATATATTTACGAACACAAGAAATGACAATAGCCAAATTTAAATCTGTATACACTTCTACAATAGGCGATAATGAACGGGTATAAGTACAAAATCTAATATAAGAAAATAATATAATTCTAAACCTCTCAACACCTAAGCCTAAGGAAGCAACACTAAACATAAATGTATGCTGCAGTGTACAAGAGGTAATATATATTCTCAAAAAAACTACATTTAAAACGACCAAATATCTGTGTACGAGAAGCATTAATGAAGAAACAGTCCATTCAATTACGATAAAATACAAGCAACTCTTCATAACTTCAAGCGTAAATACATGTGTGTGCGCAACTCAGCTCTTTTCTACCACTCTAGAACTCCTAAAGCTAAAAATTACAATAAGCGTGAACAAAAAGCGACAATAAACAAAGGCGTTGATCCCACTATTATAATTATTGATGAAGGTGTTCGGAGGAATGTTATCTGATCCTGTTCTGCTTTCGTCACGAGTTTCGGAAGCGTCGGGAAAGAAATGCTGCAAATCTTGTGAGTATGTAAATCTCTTCCCCCTCCACCCCCCCCTCTCTCTTTCTCTCTCTCTCTCTCTCTCTCTCTCTCTCTCTCTCTCTCTCTCTCTCTCTCTCTCTCTCTCTGCACTTTCCTTTTAGTGGCACGGAATCCTCTCTTTTTCTTCTCTTCACTCAACATAAGCATAATCCTTATTTCCTCTTTTCATTTTTCCCTCCTGCTTTTTTTTATTTTCTGTTTATTTTCCATTTTTGTCCTTTTCTTTCTCTCTATAGTTCTCTATATTTTTATTCGTATTTCTTTCCATTTTCTCTTTCTCTTGGTTCTTCTTCCTTCTTGTTTGAATTTCCATCTTCTTTCCCCTTTATTATCTCTCTCTCTCTCTCTCTCTCTCTCTCTCTCTCTCTCTCTCTCTCTCTCTCTCTCTCTCTCTCTCTCTCTCTCTCTCTCTGTATTTTTCTATGCAAAATTTTCCCAGTGATGATTTTTTTCTCTAATTTTAATTGTTTCACTTTCCTTTCGCTTACTTTTATTTCACTTTTTTTTCATTTCACTTCCTTTATCCCTCCTCGTCCGCTTTCATTTTTTTTTTCTTCCTTCTCTTCCTCTTCCTCCTTCATGTCTCCTAGTTTTGATATTGCTTATCCTCCATTCTTCTTTTCTTCTTTTTCTTCTTTTCTACTTTTTTTCTTATTACTATTATATTCAATTTCTTTTTCCTTCTTCTTCCTCCTCTTCCTCCTCTTCTTCTTGTCTCCTTGTTACGATATCACTTAATTCTCTACCTCCTCCCCGTCCTCCTCCTCTTCCTCGTGCATCCTTTTTTCAATATTACTTCTCTTCCTCCTCTTCTTCCTCTCTTTATTCATCTCCATCTCCTCCTACTTCTCCTTCTTTCTTCTACGTCTTTTTCCTTTTCTTCTTCTTCTTTCTCTTCTTATTCCTCTTTATCTTGTTCCTCTTCCTCTTCTTCCTCCTCGTCTCAATATTGGGTTTCCTTCCTCCTTTCTCCTTCATCCCAGACCAATTTGTATCACTATTCCTTCATTATTCCCCTTCTAATCTCTCTCTCTCTCTCTCTCTCTCTCTCTCTCTCTCTCTCTCTCTCTCTCTCTCTCTCTCTCTCTCTCTCTCTTGCTTTTGTGGTACTGAGTTATTCGGTTTCATTACGTCTCTCTCTCTCTCTCTCTCTCTCTCTCTCTCTCTCTCTCTCTCTCTCTCTCTCTCTCTCTCTCTCTCTCTCTCTCTCCTAAATAAACTTGAAGCCGCCGCCGCCTTCTCCTCCTCCTCTATCTCATATTCTATTCTGCTCTTCTTCCTACTTCTATTTTTTTCCTACTCAGTGGTAGTATATTTCTTGTGTTATGCCTCTTCTGTCTTCTCCTTCTCCTTCTCTTTCTTATTATTCTTTTTCCTCTCCATGTCCTCTTTTTCCTGCTGCATTACGTATACATATTTCTTACCCTCTTGTTTTTTTTTTCCTTCTTTGTTGTTCTTTTTCTCTTCCTCCTCCTCCTCTGTTCGCAATGTAACTAATCATTTGTTTCTCAGCAGTACAATTGTCTTCTTTATGTTCCTCTCTCTCCTCTTCCTTTTTCTTTTTCTTTTTTTTCATATCCACTTTCTTCATTCATTTCTTCGTAAACTAGAATACCATTTCCTTGGCCTCTTTACATTTACTTTTTATTTTGGGGGGAATAATTTCAAATAATATCTTCCCATCTGCTCTTCCTTTTTTCTATTCTTCTTTGTCCACTTCTCAAATTCATTTTCCGTCGCTTCTATTTCCTTTATTTTTGTTATACTTATTTTCTTGTTTTGTTTTTTTTACTATTAATTGCATTACCGTTTTCATCCGACTGTTACATTAGGTTAGGTTTCATTAAGTTAGGTTACGGTTACGTTAGAATAAGTTAATTAAGTTAGGTTACGTTAAATTTAGGTTAGACTAGTGTAGTTTTGTTTTGGTTTGGTTTGCTTTGATTAGGTTACGTTAGTTTACATTACGGTGGGTTAGGATAGGATACGTTAGGTTAAGAAATGCTAGTTTAAGGTAGGTTTTAAATTAATGCATTTTTTTTTTTTTTCACAGCTGATCTCTTCGTTCTTTGGATCACGATTTTGAAAAGGCATCATATTTTACCCAGAAATAATGAAATGTTAAGCTATTTCCATAATCCCGCATTTTTTTCTTTTCTATTCCTCCTTTTTTTTTTTTTTTTACGTTAAGAGACGAGCCAAAGTCACAAAATGGAAGGCAAAATCCCAGTATAAGTTGGTGCGCCCAGAATAGTAAAAAGATTTCCAAAGCGGAGGCCAATTCAATTCCGGAGACTTCCCAATACTGCTCTCTTAAACTCCCTTAAAACGGCGCCGGTATTAAGTCGCTCTCTGCTGCAAATATTGTGTTACTTCTGCCGAGCCTGGTGTGAGGTGGGCTTGGTTTGTGAAGGTGCTTGTACTTCTTACTCTTCCGTTTTTTTTTTTGTTTTATTCGTCTTGTTTTTATTCTTCTTATTTTTTTTTCTTTTCCTTCTCATTTTTCTTGTTTTTTTCCGTCTTATTTTGTTTTCTCAGTTTTTTTTAATTTTCATTCTTCGCTATTTTTTCTTTTCTTTGTTTTCTTACTCATCTCGTTCTACTTGCTTTTCTTTTTTTTTTTTTCCTCCTCCTCCTCCTCTTCCTCCGCTAACTACTGAAATCTTTTGATCTTTCGTCTTTTTTTGTATTCTTTTACATTCCTTTTCCCCCTCCTTTTCCTCCTCTTTCATCTTCCGTTCCTTTGCTCTTCACTATGAGACTTCTATACTGACCCTTTATTCTTTGATCTTCCTTTATATTCCTTTTCTTCCTACTTTTCCTCCTCCTCCTTCACCTTCCACTGCTTTTTCGTCTCCCCCTTACTGTTAGACCCACTACCTTTACTGAATCTTTGTGTATATCCCTTGACCCATGCAGACTGGTAAAAGCCATGAAGAAATGCAGGTCCTCTAATTCGCAGAGAACAGATGATCTTGGACTTACGTTAGGATGAGACTCAGTGCTGAAAACGTAAAACAGAGAGTGTGTGTCAATTTTTTTGTCTACCTGAGGATTAATATTTTGCAATGCTGCCAAAATAGTTTACCAGTTTTCTTTTTTTTTTTTTATGCATTTCTTACAGCAGGTCAGAGCCTTCCCAGTGTTCCCAGTGTTCCCAGTGGTAAAGAGGATCGCATGAAAGGGGGATCTTTGTTATGTGACTGCCGACCGAGATTTCAAAGGGTGGAAGAACACATCGAGACACAAAGTAGCCAGTTACGTCTTGAGTGAATCAGAGTGTGCTAGGTAATAAAGGGTATCGTCTCATTCCCTCCCTTCCTCCTCCTCCTCCTCCTCTTCTTCTCCCTCTTCTCCTTGTTTCTTCTTTTTCTTATTATAATTTCAATACTGTTCTTCCCTTCTTTTCTTTATCTTCTTACTTCTTTTCGTCTTAATTTTCATTCTTGCCTTTCTTCTTTTCCTCCTCCTCCTCCTAGCTTCTTCTCTTCTTATTCCTTCAACATAATTTTTCGCCTTCTTTATCTCTCTTTTCTTTTTCTTCTCTTCCTTCTCGTCATCTTCTTGTCCATGGCTTCTCTTCTTATTCCTTCTCATCCTCCTTAGCTCTCTTTCTCTTCTTCATCGTCATCTTTTTCCTTTTTTCCTTTCTTTAAACTCTCTTCTTAATCCTCCTCTTCCTCTTCATAGTGCTCTTCTTCCTTCACCACCACTTCAATTTCCACCACCACCTCAACCTCCTCCTCCTCCTCCTCCTCCTCCTCCTCCTCCTCCTCCTTCTCCTCTTCCTCCTCTTCCTCCTCCTCGTCCTCCTCCTCTTCATTGTTATCGAATCGAATTAAGAGCCGAATCAAATCAAGAGAGAGGGAACAGACTGCGTATCTTATAAAGAGTGCACGATATTTCCATGTTAACGTACACATCTGAGAATATTGGATTATAATAGTGCGCTCTCTCTCTCTCTCTCTCTCTCTCTCTCTCTCTCTCTCTCTCTCTCTCTCTCTCTCTCTCTCTCTCTCTCTCTCTCTTCCGAACACGACACTTCTGTCCAGTATCGTAAAGGAGTTTATTTATTCATTTTTTTTTTTTAACTTGATTCGAGGATACGTATCGGACGAGGAGGAGGAGGAGGAGGAGGAGGAGGAGGAGGAGGAGGAGGAGGAGGAGGATAGAGAAGTGAGAACGAGGAGGAGGAGGAGAAGGAGGTGAAAAATAGAGGAACGAGGAAAACACAAAAAGGAGAAAGAAAGGAAAAAGAAAAGTCTGTGAAGTAGAAGAACAAGAAATGAAAGAAGAAGAAGAAGAAGAAGAAGAAGAAGAAGAAGAAGAAGAAGAAGAAGAAGAAGAAGAAGAAGAAGAAGAAGAAGAAGAAGAAGAAGAAGAAGAAGAAGAAGAAGAAGAAGAAGAAGAAGAAGAAGAAGAAGAAGAAGAAGAAGAAGAAGAAGAAGAAGAAGAAGAAGAAGAAGAAGAAGAAGAAGAAGAAGAAGAAGAAGAAGAAGAAGAAGAAGAAGAAGAAGAAGAAGAAGAAATGGAAAATAACTGAAGATAAATTAAACAAAAAATATCTACGATGAAAAGGAAACAAAAGGACAAAAATAAAAAAAAAAATATGAAAAAGAGGGAAGAGAAGAAGATCGAGAAGAAGAGATGAGCAACAAGAACAAGAACAAAAAAGAAAAACAGAGAGACCAAAACAGCTCTTTAAACCCCAGACATGAGGCTAAACAAAGCTGGACTGTAAATCTAACGCAGTCGTAAAGAGATTAGAAGCGGCAGCAGCAGCAACAGCAGCAGGGCTCTTATTGGCTGGCTGGCTGGGGTGAGGAAGGGTGACTGGACGGCAGCAACATGAGGAGAGGCTTACGAGTGAACGCAGGGACATGACCGGCTGGCAGTGCTTGGGTTTGACATGCCGTAACATTAGGAGTTTTCGATTTTCAGTGGTGGGTCATCTTTTATTTATTTATTTATTTGTTTATTTATTTATTTATATAAATATTATTTGATTAAGGTGGTGGTGTTGGTGGTGGTAATGGTGGTAAAAAGAAAAGTGGATAGGATCAAGTCAGTAAAAGGAAAAAAACAAAAAAATGAAACTAAGTAAAAATAGCTTGTAGAAACTCCTTAAAAAAAAAAAAAGGGAAAAAAAGCAGAATCCGGTTTCTTAAATCACATCAAGAGTAAAAATGCCGAAGGCAAAAAAAAAAAAAAAATTTAAAGCACGCACACCCACACCCACACACACACACACACACACACACACACACACACACACACACACACACACATAAAAACTTATTCCTTCCAGAGACTAAAAAGAAAAAAAAAATCAAAACCTCGAAATGAAGACACCAATCCTACAGCCACCCATCTTACTACCCCCCCCCAACACCACCCATACCCACCCACCCCATGAGTTAAAGTCAGTTCTTCCTATAAGTCATGTGGAAGATATGGAGACGAGTCGGAGGCGGCTGCGGGAAGGGACGGGCAAGAGGCGAAGGAGAGAGAGGTGAGGGGCGGTCAGAACTACGAGCGTCTGGTGGGGGAAAGAAGACGGAGCTGCCAATCCCCGAACACGTCACGCTACGAGTTTTAAGCCTGGAGATCCCACTCTGAGACCACGCCGGGCTGGAAGATCTGGAGGGACGAGGGGAGAGGAGACAGGGGAGAAAGGGAAAGGCCTGGGAGAGAAGAGAGGGAAAGTTAGAGGAAAGGAGGGATGGAAGAAATGAGGTACGGACCAAGAGACTGCCACATGTAGGTCTGATGGCTTCTTGTAGCTTGCCTTATTTTCTTATGTTGTAATGTTCTTAAGGCTGGGCAGACGGGAAGGATCGAGGGGAGCACAATGACAATGACGAAGGAAGGGAGGGGAGGGAGGGAAGAAGAGGCAGAGGGAGTGTAGGATGGAGGGCTTGGAGGGAGAGAGGGAGGGGGGAGGGAAAGAGGAAAAGAAGAATGGAGAGAAGGAAGAAGGGTGGTAGGAGGAGAGGGATGAAGGGAAACAAGGAAAAAGAATAGAGAACAAAACCAAAACAAAACGAATTTAAGAAAATTAAATAGACAGGAAAAAAAAAAAAAGTGATGTTTAAAGTATGAAAAAAAAAAAAAAGGAAGAAGTAAGGGATAAATGGATGGAGGGAAGGGATCGAGGGAATTAGGGAAGGAAAATGAAACGCGAGAAAAAATATGGAGAGGAATTAAATAAGTAAGGAAAGAAGGAAGAAAGAAAGAAAGATTGGAGGAAGGAAGAAAGGATGGAGGGAGTCAGGGAAGGAAGAAAGAGAATGGGAGACCTGAGGAAAAAATCTACTAACGAATGGGAAGAGATAAAGAAAGGAAGGAAGGAAAGAAACGTGAATGAAAGAAGAAAGGAAGGCAATAGGGGAAAAGAATGGGAAAAAAAGAAAAAGAAAAAAAATAAAGTAGTAGTACAAAGAATAAGACCAAAACAAGCAAGGAAAGAAAAAAAAGGAAGAGAGAACACCAAAGAAGGATGAATGGATGGAAGATAGATGTGAGGACGAGAGAAAGACAAGAGGAAAGGGATGTGAGGGAATGAAAGGAATGCAAAACATGGGAGAGCTAAGGTATGGAGGAGGAAATGAATGTCTGGAGGGAAGAAAAATGGAGGGAGGGAGGAAGGAGGAATGGAGAATACAGATAACAGGAAGGAAGAAGTGAAGAAAGAAAGAGTAAAGAGGGACAGAAGGATAAAAAGAAAAGACAAGGGAAATATATGGGGGGAAATTTATACATTGGAAGATGGAGAAACAAAGGAAGAGAAGAAGAAACGGAAGAAGGAAGGAGGAGGGAGGAATAAGGAGAAGAGAGAACATTCAAAGAAAAGGGAAATAAGAGAGTGAAGGGAAGGGAGAATGGGGAACGAAGGAGAGAAAGGAAGAAAGGAAGGAAGGAAGGATGAAAGATAGAAGGCCAAAATGAAAAAAAAACACTAAGGAAAAGGAAAATAAGGATAATGTAGAAGACAAAGACAAGATAAGGAAGAAACTGGAAAAAGAAAAGAGGAGGAGGAGGAGGAGGAGGAGGAGGAGGAGGAGGAGGAGGAGGAGGAGGAGGAGGAGACGACAAGAGTAAGAGAAAAAAATAAGGAGACAGAAAGAAATGGAGACAAAGTAAAGATGGGAGAGAGAAGGAGAAACGAGCACATTGGAAAGTAAAGAAAAGAATGAGCAAGAAAATAAAAGGAGAGATAAAGAAACGGTGGAGAAGAGAAAAGGAAGAATGAAGATACGAGACGAGACTTGCAAGATAAAGGAGGAGGAGGAGGAGGAGGAGGAGGAGGAGGAGGAGGAGAGCTGGCGAAGAAGAAAAGAGATTACAAGGACTTAGACATGGTTGGTAGTGGTGGTGGTGGTGGTGGTGGTGGTGGTGGTGGTGGTGGTGATGGTGGTAAAGTTAATAATGTATAATCATGAAATAGAAGGAAAAAAAGTAAGAAATACATCAGTAAGCGTAACAATAACTGAAAGCTGTATCAATCCTATCAATAACTTTGTAACATTTATTTCTTCGTTAGGACTTAATAGCAAATTAATTAAAAGTACATTCTATAATTGTCTATTGCTTTTCCAGCATGTATTATTTATTACGTTGCCTCTTAACACCCAAAAATAACACTTCTCTGTCTTTTATTATCCTTCTGTGAGTCTTCTATATCGCCAAGTCTTCAAAATTGAACTTTTTTCCTTTTTTTTTTTCTTTGTTTTGGTTATATTTCCGTCCTTCTTTTCTTTGTCATTATCTTCTTTCTTTCTTTCTTTCTTCTTCCAATCCTCCTTTGTTTCTCCTACTTCACGTCCTTTTTTCTTCTCCTATTTATTCCTTTCTCTCATGTATTTCCCTTTTCTTCATGATATTCCTTCTATAACGTTATACCATATAAAAAAAAAGCAAGTAATTTAATTTACAAGTGTTTCGTTTAAGTTCTGCTCAATCTCTTTAATATAACGTCACCAAAACGAAGCAAGGGGAAAACTCCTATTTTCAATAATATATCGATTCTGAAAACATAGGAATCACTTACAAACTCATTTATTTTTCCATAACAAAATAGCTAATTTATTTTAAAATATTACTCACCCAATACAAAACAAAACAAAAAAAAATTAATTACATTCTTCTCATATTCCTTCCATTTGTCACCTTTCAAGAATTTTTCGAATTTAAAAACATGAGAACCTCAAACAAAGCTTATTCTTCCATAAAGTAAAAAAAATCATTTAAATAAAACTGATTTCTTCTATGACATCACACCACCAATACAAAGACAAAATAACAAAAAATTCTTTATATTATATTCCAGTTATTTTCAGCCCTATTTCTTTTACAATATTACGCCACTGAGAGAAGACAAATTTTCACTTCACTCCACCTATACAAAACAAGGCCACATATATTCCTTACATCCGTCATTTTTTCAATCCTATTTCGCTTGTGAGACACGAAAATTTCATCTGTAATACAACACCACTAATTACTAATACAATCCTATTTTTTATGACATTACTTAACAACAAAAGATAAAACGAAAACATTTCCTTTATCTTCCAGTTATTTATTTCAAACCCATTTCTTCTAATATAATATAACGTCACTAAAACAACATCAATCTCTTCTACGTACAGTATCACTCCACAGATACAACACAAAGCGACAAAAATGTCCTCGTATTACGGCAAATTTTCAATACTTCTCTATTTCTCTTCTGAACCACGAGAATTTCCGACAAACTTGAAGAAAACCGTCCCGGGAGACTCATACGTCGGCCAAGGCGGGGAGTGAATGAAGCAGAGGAGAGAAGAAAAATTTCCCGAGGTTGAGGTGTGGAGGAGGAGGAGGAGGAGGAGGAGGAGGAGGAGGAGGAGGAGGAGGAGGAGGAGGAGGACAAGAGTTCAATGGATGAAGAGGAATTCCTTAAGGTGAACTGGGCACGCGACAGTTGGAGAAGGAGGAGGAGGAGGAGGAGGAGAGAATGACAAGAGTGAGAGCGAGCGCAAAGATGAAGAGGAGGTGGAGCAAGAGAAGAATATAAACAGAAAGGAGGAGGAGGAGGAGGAGGAGGAGGAGGAGGAGGAGGAGGAGGAGGAGGAGGAGGAGGAAGTAGAAGAGGAGGAGGAGTAAGAGTTCTACCTACAAGCAGAATTTAAAAAGAGGACCACACACACACACACACACACACACACACACACACACACACACACACACACACACACACACACAGACACACACAGAGCAAGCAACTGACTGGAATGGTAACATGTAAAGGAGATAAAACTACACGCACTGAGAGGGAAGGAGAGGGAAGAAACGTGGGCTGCGGGCATCTGAGGTTGAGTAAGTTAAGAGAGGCGAAGTGTACAAAGAGAGGCAGGAGTTGGACAAGAACTGACAGGCGAGGAAATAAAAGGGACTAGTAGCAACCTGGGGAGAAAACTGGGACACGTGTGTGAAGAAGTCTGTATTTATAAGCATTTTGGCGTCTTAGCTCCACTACTTAAAATCATAGGAGTTTTCAAGGGAGTGTTCATGATTCTATTGATAAGTTTAATATTTAATATATGAAGGGAAAAAAAGCACTGATAAGAGGCTAACTAATCATCTCTGTGGCATTTCAAAATCAGAGAGCTGTTAATATTACTTTTAACGAGCTCTACTGGTAATCATTAAAATTTTCAAGGATATTTGCATGTTTCTAGTGATAGTTGTACAATGATCGTGTATATAAAAGGAAAAATTATCTGTGACCTTTCAAAAATAAGAGGACAATATATACTGTTTTCATCAGGCTGTAGTGGAATTCATTAGAGTTTTTACGGGTATTTACATGATTGTAGTAATGGTTTAACAAGGATTACGTATATTAAAAAAAGGAACAAGCTCTCTGGTCTATTAAAATAAAAAGAACCATTTATATAACAGTTTACGAGCTTTTAGTGGAAATCATCAGAGTTTTCAAGGAAATTTTCATGTTTCTAGCGAAAGATTACATACATCAAAGAGAAAAAAAGTTCACAAGACCCCCCAATTTATTATTCCTGTGACTTTTTAGAATGAGAAATATGCTTTTAAGAATACAATCATAAGGCAAAGGAGCGTGTTTTCAAATATTCCTGTTTTTAATGGAAGTATATTACATTTAAAAAAAGTCTAGTGCAATTGTAAAGTTTTCAGGATTATTTTCATGACTCCAGTGATCGTGTTACAAGGATTACGAGTACCAAGAAGAAAAACATCCATAATAATCTCTGTGGCTTTTGTACATATTCCTGATAATAGAACAATGCATTATGGGCTTATGATTAAATGAAGCATGGTGCAGAAGGCAAAATAAGAAGAGACGAGTAGAAAATGACTAATTAGGTGAAGGAGTGAAGAGAGAACAAAGACAATGGATAAGAGAAAAAGAAAGAACAAGCTGGGTGGGGGAGTGACTAGAAAAAAAAAAGAGGCAGTGAATACGAGAAGGAATAGCAAGTTGTATGAGGAAGTGAATGAATGATAGAGACAAAGAAAACGAGTAGAGGGAATGAGAGAGTGAATAGTAAATAGACGCAGTGTGTTGGGGAAAGGAGACGTGTGTGGCTGAAGCTACGTGAAGTGAGGTGAAGTGAGGTGAAGTGACGTGAACTGTATATTGAGGCAGGTGCATACAGTGAAGGGAAGGCACCGTGAGGGAGAGATGGAGTGAGAGAGAGGAGGGAGAGAGTGGACATGTGCAAAGGGGCCGATGAAATGATCCGTGGCGTGACGTGACGTGACGTGAAGGGAAACTAAAAGGAGGGAAGGGAAAAAAAGCAAGGAAAAAAAAGTCAAATGAAAAGTATGATGCGAAAGCAAAAAAAAAAAAAGAAAACGTGCGAACAAACCACTTGAAAAAAAGAAAAGAAAAAATATAGAACCGAAGGATGAAACACAGACAAAGCGACGTGAGGAAAAAATACAAAAGAGAAAAGGGGAAAAAAGAAAAAATCGCTGAAAAAGAAATAAAGATATCTATGTACAGAGAGAATGTATTGGAACTGAAAGATACAGAGAAGAAAACGATATAACAAACATAAATACAGAAATAGAAATACAGAAATAGAAAATGAATAAACGATTTGGTCACAAGAACGAAAACAGTTAAACAAACAAGTCAGTAAATAAAGTACGTAAAAAAAAAAATACGGATAAATAAAAAAAAAACAAAATTTCAAACCTACTTAATAATAAAGGAAAAAGTACCTACAAAAAAAAAAAAAAAGCGGAGAAAACATAAATTAGCCCTTTAACTCTTAACTAATAAATGATGCCTGTTGCTTCATTAAAATCAGTCTACGCAAATGATTCAAAGTAAAAATCGTGCACTTAAAGATTAAGAAGAAAAATCACTCCAACAAGAAATGAAGAAACATGTATAAAATAAAATAAAAAAAATACAAGAAAGAAAACAAGACTATATAAGAAATAGTAGAAAATGACACAAGAAAAACGAAAACTAATAAAATAAATGAAAGAATCGAAATTAAACACAAATAAAACAAGAAAAAAAAAATTCAACACAAATGATAGACAAACGCAAAAAATAAATGCACAATAATATTCCTTCTCTTGCTGGTGTCTCTGAAAACCATACTCTAGAACCATATCAGACCACTTTAACATAAGAACATAAAGGAAGATGCAAAAAAAAAAAAAAAGTGGGCCTAAACGTGGCAATCCTTGTACTAAAAAAAAAAAAAAAACATACCTATCTATATATCCACCTATCATCCCTATCCATAAATTCAATAATCTTATTTTAAATTTCCCAATCGACTCTGCACTAACAACCAAATCCCCGAGTCTACACAAATTGCTCCTCTCTGTCTTATAATACACTGGGAATAGTTAAGTTCGTGAAGGGTTAACACAGAAAACATAAATAAACGGATAAATAAATATGATTGACCGAAAATCCATTTCTATCCAAAAAACTTAATTGATTTTCTTTTCACAGTTCCCTATTGACTCACCACTAATTATAACCTGACCACTGAGTCTATTCCAGTCACACATCCCTCTGTATTATAACCAACTGGGAATTATCAAGTTTGCGAAAGGGTCGATGGGAGAAAAAATGGATAAACAAACATACAAACGGAAGCTACATGTATGGTACCCCAAAAAAGGAAAAAAACAAATAGATGAACAGATAAATAAACGCACTAACAGGCGC
>NC_087175.1:17705892-17718392 GCF_035594125.1 Scylla paramamosain
AGAGAGGAAAGTAAACGAAGAGAAAAAAAAAGCATGAGAGACAAAACAGAAATGGAAAAATGCTGAAAGATGACATGAACTGGGATATATCTAAAAAAAAAAAAAAAAAGTGCAGCTTGTCATCAGAAAAAGAAAAAAAAACGTAAAAAAGACAAGAAAAAAAAAGTTAAAGGAATGAGACAGATGAAAGAGACGAACAGTGGAGGATAAAAAATAAAACCCTACACAGTACAGTGAGATGACTGAAGGAACGGAAGATAAAAAAAAATCAAAATGCAAGCAGAAAAGAAAGCTTCAATTATTCGTCTCTTATGGAAAATAAAAATAAAAAAATAGAAAAAAAAATTCAATAAAGCTTCATATAAAGGCTCAATAGTTCGAAAAGTATCATACCAGAGAATAAAGACAAAGTAGTAGTAGTAGTAGTAGTAGTAACAACACACCAAAACCACAATGTCTATATACTATACTTCAAATAACTAGAATCCCTAACTTAAGTTCTCTCTCTCTCTCTCTCTCTCTCTCTCTCTCTCTCTCTCTCTCTCTCTCTCTCTCTCTCTCTCTCTCTCTCTCTCTCTCTCTCTGTGTGTGTGTGTGTGTGTGTGTGTGTATGTGTGTAAATATCCATACTCTATAAGCTCAAAACAACCAATATATTCAATTCTTCCCCTTGTTAACTCCACTTCTCTTAAATCTTGACAGTCTGAGAAGCAGAGGCATAAATATTACTCCTACGAGCCCAAATCAAGCAGGCCACAAACATCTTAAAAAGTTAACACCACA
Source organism: Scylla paramamosain (assembly GCF_035594125.1). NCBI lineage: Eukaryota > Metazoa > Arthropoda > Malacostraca > Decapoda > Portunidae > Scylla > Scylla paramamosain. Next base: position 17,706,676 of record NC_087175.1, read on the forward strand.
AAGATTTTTCACTGCTCTCCTCATCTTCCTCCCATCCCGTCGTCTTGAAGGCGGCGGCGCAAGTTCACCTTCAATAAGTTATCAAAAAGTAATCAATGTTGAGGTTATGGGGTCACTGTTCTGCTTCAAGGAGAGAGGCCTTCGTCTGGTTGTCCGTTGGCTTATGGTTTGATCGTTTTCTTCCTTGCTGCGTGCCACTTATACATAAGAAAGGACACGACTACAATGTACAGTGGTAAGTTCAGGACTGGAGGAAAGGCGTAGGTTAAGAGGAAGCCTGATAGTGGTCTTGAAGTGGTATAGGGGGAATTAAAAAGGATGACATAAGCATATTTTCAGAATCAGTAATCAAGATAGGACAAGAAATAATGAGTTCTAGCTTGATGAAGTATGATTAAAAAAAAATGATAGCAACGAATTGGTTCTGAGAGTGGTAGGTGAATGGAACCGACTCAGTAATCAGATTGTTAGTACCGAGTCATTAAGGGGCTTTAAACGAATATTAGACAAATTCATGGATGAGAACGATAAGTGGAAATCTGTTCTCGTAGATATGATTCACAAAGACTGCAACTTTCAGGCTTGTTAGTTTCTTGCAACAGTACTTGTGTTCCTACGTTCTTATATTCTTAAGGGTTTCTTTTCACATTTACGAGAAAATTGTAATGGTGAGGAACAATTGAGAGATAAACAAGAAAATAAGTAAGTAGTTTATAATGTAAATGTACAAATAGGTGAAAATATATATATATATATATATATATATATATATATATATATATATATATATATATATATATATATATATATATATATATATATATATATATATATGATGCTTGAAGATGATCAAGAGAGTAAGCAAATAGTTTGTAAAAAGGAAATAATCAGCAAGTAAACAAAAAGGAATAAGATAGGTATCTTTCCTTCTTCATCGTTAGTTCAGCAGAAAATTTTGTTGACTGATTGCAAAAGTGAGCCAGGATTGAGCACTGGGGAATAGAATCAGTAAATGGTATAAGAAAGTATACAACAAATAAACGAAAAAATATATATATGACGTTTGTTTTCGAGTGTATGAGAAAATCGCGACGAGGGAATAATGGGACAGGTGATGGAGAAACAAAATATGAGGAATAAAATAAGTAAATAGTTTGTAGAAAAAATTTACAGTAAATATGGTACAATTTTCGTTAGTTTAGAAGATCGTGATGAAAAAAAAAAAAAAATTGCAAGGGTGAGCAGCAGCTTAAACGCGATGAAGATAAAAAAAAAATAGGTGGTTTGCAAAACGGGATTAACAGCAATATAAAAGGAGTAAGATATAGTAAAATATAATTACCGAGCTCCTTTTCATCTTCATGGTTAGTTCGAGAAAAAAGAATACTGAGAGTAATTGGAACGGTAAAAGAGAACTGAGAGGTGTAGAAGAAAATAAGGAAAGGAAATAATTCAGCATATGAACAAAAAATATATAAAAAATACAACCATTAACATAAAAAAAAAAAAAATTCTTGGTAAATGAATACTTGCACGAAACGCGGAACAAAGTATAAATATAATATAGAATATAAAACAGCAAACAGCTAGAAAGCTTGAAGTACCCGAAATTATATAAAGAAACAGATCCGAGTGGTAAAGAAGTAAGAAATAGCATAACGTACGAAGATATTCTTAAAATATATTCAGTGACTATAATTATGAAAGATAGAAGAAAATATGAATACATAATGGAAAAATACAGTAAAAAAAACATCAACTTACAAGAAAACTAAGAAGTAAGAACATACGAAGATAGTTATAAAAAATACCTGTACAACACCACAGGGCATTAAAAGTAAACTGGATACTAAGAACTATATATATATATATATATATATATATATATATATATATATATATATATATATATATATATATATATATATATATATATATATATATATATATATATATATATATATATATATATATATATATATATATATATATATATATATATATATATGTATATATAAACGTGCGAAACTAAGTAAAAGAGATACGTGCAAGAAAACTAAAGTAAAAACATACAAAGATCGTTATAAAAATGCATATGCACTGCCACAAAGCATTAAAGACAAAAAGAATACAAAAAACAAATTTAAATAAATAAAAAAAATAAAATTCCGATACGTGTCTTTGCTTTTCATCTTACATTAAAATTCAACGTTTCTCGCACACGTGTTACAAAACGCGAGACTTTATACATTCATGAAATTTTAATGCGGGAGTGAGAGTGAATTCCAGCGTGCAATCTTTAACTAATATTTCCCTCGCCTTCATGACTTTCCCTCTCTTTACATAATCTCTCTTTACATGAAACTCTCAGACAGGCATTCGTTTTAATTTTGCGTCCCTCTACCTTAGAATATAATAAGGGAAGGAAACAAGAATTTTATAACCAATATTTCACACACCTTCATGAATTTCTCTCTCTACATTCACTCTTTTTACATATGATTTCCAGACAGGCATTTGTTCTAGTTTTGCGTCTCTGTACAATATTTAGAACACTAGAGCTGTAGAAAACAAGGTAAGGTGCAAGAAGTCTCTAACTAATATTTCCCTTGCCTTTATGACTTCCGCTTCATAGTCTCCTTACATGAAATTTCAGACAGGCTTTTGTTCTGATTTTCGTCTCTGTACCTTAGTTAGAGCATAAGAGCTAAAGAAAACAGACAAAAGTGCAAGGAGTCTTCAGGTGTTCCCGTGGCGAGCCCTGCATAAAACAAGTTTCTAACCATTATTTTCTCGCCTTCATGACTCTTTCTCTCGCTTTACAGTCCCTTAACACGAAATTTAAGCGTCGTCTTCTCCACTAAATTTGCTTAAGTGAAGTTACGTGTGTCTTGTGCTGCAGATCTACATTGATTATTCTTGCGCTTTTTGTGTTGGCAGTCATAACATTGCAATAAAATAAGGACAAATGTAAGAAGCCATCAATCCTACACTTGGCGGTCCCTGTATAAGACATTCCTATCTATTTATACCCAATATCTCCACCAATAACTTTTCTAGTCTTCATTTTAAGTTCCCTATTGCAATTTTGGAAGTTGTTTGCAGCAATATCTGGTGAATATTATAACTATTTAGCTATCCTTTATTTAGGGAAGAGGTCAAGAGGTCAAGAGAGAGAGAGAGAGAGAGAGAGAGAGAGAGAGAGAGAGAGAGAGAGTTATGAGGCGAGTTGAATCCCGACTAGTTTCGCTTTTAACTTCCTGTTAATTCCATAAAAAAAGCAAAAAACTAGTTGGCTCACCTTATAACTCTCTCTCTCTCTCTCTCTCTCTCTCTCTCTCTCTCTCTCTCTCTCTCTCTCTCTCTCTCTCTCTCTCTCTCTCTCTCTCTCTCTCTCTCCTTTATCCTTATTTAATGAAGTGTAGGAATCCTCGGGGAATCTGCAGAGAGTTATAAGGGCACGTGACATTCCCCAGGAGAGGTTAAGTTCCCTTACATGATGTGTATTGTTTGGCATGAGCTTTGTACTTTTCTCTTAAATGAAAAATAATTCAATAAAAAACGTGTCATCACTCTATAAGGAAATGTTGTGAGTAACACTAAGTATCTTCGTGTACTGCCTGGTGGGTGTCGTTTTTAATTTAGAGTAATTTTCTGAGTGTTCTTCATTACATGTGGCACTTGCGTATCATCTCTTTATTTATTTATTTATTTATTTATTTATTTTACTTCCATTATGATGTGATGTTGATTATATATATATATATTTTTTTTTTCACCATTACAATTACACATTTCTAAAGAGTCATTACATATAGCACTTGTGCATTATTATCTTTGTTTTGCGTCGTATTTTTAACCCAAGGAGCTTTTTATCTCAATCACACTCCATGATTTGTGTCTTCCAAAGACCACTACAATTACACATTTCTCAGAATTATTCATTACATGTAGCGCGTGTTCATAATAACTTGTTTGTATTACCTCGTTCTGTTAATTTGTTTTCCAGCTCCTTTGTTGTCACCACAACTGATGATACTTCAATTACACACTTCATCTCGAATATCTCAAAAAACATTTATCACCTGCGTGTTAAATAAATCCTGCGGTCAGTCAATCATGTCCCTCCCTCGCGTATCCGTCGCCACGCCCTGCAGCGGCCAGACAGCCGGCGTGGGGACCGGATACACGTGCACCTCCCTCCAGGTCACCCGTGCACCCGTGCCTCGCCATATTGTACGTATGTATAAGAGGATTAACGATTCCACTATCGATTCAGTACTGACAACTTTTATTCGATTTTATTCTTCTTGGAACAAACCGATTACTTTTTATTTTATTTATTATTTTTTTATTATTTTTTTATTTTTTGTCTCATATATATATATATATATATATATATATATATATATATATATATATATATATATATATATATATATATATATATATATATATATATATATATATATATATATATATATATATATATATATATAGCGACGATCCCTCGCCATATTGTGCTACTGTGAGTGGAGGTTAAAGGTTCAGTTATTTGTTATAAGCTGGTTGAGAGTCCATGTGTTACTTATATTTGTATGCAGGATTATACATCTATCTTTCATCCTTTTATCATTCATCTATTTTTTGACCTATCTGTCGGTTACGTTCCGACATATTATTTTTCGCTCTACTCTATGCTTTAATAATCAGAGCTATACTAACTTTTCTTTCTTTCATCAGATTAATCATTCATTTACCAAAGACATGATGAGTTTGATCTAAACTCTATTCTTTTTTTTTTTCTAGTCAGACAAGTAAACAGCGTCCTTTTCCTCATTTTTTAGGATTAATAGTTATATTTACACGTAGCTATTTAGACAGTACGAACGACAGAGATGGCAAATGCAGTTTCATATCAATAAATGCAAAGTACTTAGCGTAGGTAGAGGAAACCCACATAGTAGGTAAACTTTTAGTTAGCTCTGCACTCCGTCTAAGAAAGCAATGCATAGAGGCCAGAAACAGGGCAAATAGAGTATTAGGATTCATTTTTAGGAGTGTTAAAAGTAGAAGGCCCGAAGTAATACTAAAGTTATATTTGGCGCTGGTCAGACCTCATCTAGATTACGCTGTGCATTTCTGGTCCCCACATTACAGGAAGGATAAGTCTATTAGAATTAGTACAGAGGAGAATGCCTAAAACGATACAAGGGATGAGGAGTATTCCTTACGAGGCGAGATTGAAACTATTAAATTTACATTCTTTAGAGAGACGTAGGTTAAGAGGGGACCTGATAGAAGTCTTTAAGTGGTATAAGGAGGACGTAAGTAAAATTCATAGTATCAGCAACCAGGACAGAAGAATAACAGGTTCAAACTTGAAAAAAAAAAATTTAAGTTTAAGAAAGAGATGGGAAGAAACTGGTTCTCAAATATAGTGCTAGATGAATGGAACGGACTCGGTAATCAAGTTGTTTGTGCTAAGACATAAGGGAGCTTTAAAAGAAGATTAGACGGATTTATGGATGGGGATGATAAGTGGAAATAGGTAGGTACATTTCATACGGGGAATCCCACGTGTAAGCCTGGTGGCTTCGTGCAGCTTCCCTTATTTCTTACGTTCTTATATTTGTGTTACAATGAATTCTAAGGTTACAAAAAAAAAAAAAAAAAAAAAAAAAATCAACAAAATTCATTCAAATAATAATATTTCTAAGCCAAGTAAAGATGAAAATAACGAAACCAACACTCTCTCTCCCCCATAACAAACAAAAAAAACAAGTAAATAATGAAATAAGATGGATAAAAATTCTTCCAGCTTCCACAGTTCTCCAGAAATATAAGAAAAATATTCAAGGTGGAGTAAGAAAGAAACGTAATTCAATAAACACGTGAACTTCTATTCAGGGCAGTAAGAAAAAAAATAACAAAAAAAAATTATATATATATATATATATATATATATATATATATATATATATATATATATATATATATATATATATATATATATATATATATATATATATATATATATATATATATATATATATATATATATATATATATATATATATATATATATATATATTATACAAAATAATGATAATCTTTCCAGCTTCAACTTTCACAGACATGAGTGAATTAAACATATCATAAATAAAGAAAACACAATTCAAGAAACCTGCAAATTTCTAACCATTTCAGTGAATAAAGAAATAAATACTTGCATAAAGAATTAAAGGAAAAGAAAGAAAGAGAAAGAAAATAAATACATAAAACAATGAATGAATATATAAATAAGTAAATAAATAAGTAAACCGCGGCATAAAAAAAAAAAAACATTCCCAGCTAATCTTCCATCTTTAACTCTGTACAAGTAAACTAAATAAATGAATAAATAAATATCTTTGTCATAAATTGTTCAGCAAACCGCTCAAAATACTTAGAAGCCCAACCACTTTTCAAACAGTGTCTGGAAGAGGCTTGTGTGGTTTATTTTTTCTTTGCAATGTTGTGAGTTTTGTTAAATATCCATTACCATTTTCACTCTGCTGGGAATTGCGTTCACGTATGAATAGTGTTGTTGTTCCTCTTCAATCCGGAAATTCATTGCAGATATGAAGTACAGAGAGCAACAGAAAATAAAAAAGAAAAAAAATAATAGAAATAAGAATAAAAAAAACAAGGATGACTGAACGTTGTTGTTGCGTCTCTTTAATGCGGAAGCTCATTACAGATCTAATGTAAGGCAGCTGAGAAATATAAAGTATTGACAAAAAAAGTAAAATAAAATACAGGTAGCTATAAGAAATACCAGGAATTCATACCAGATCCAAAGCAAGACAGAGGAGAATAATTAGAAAATAACAAGAAAAATAAGGAAAATTCAATATAATAATATAAAAGAAAAAAAGATGAGTAAAAAGAATAAGAAGAAATTCTAATATAGAAATATAAAAAAAATGAAATGAGAACACAAAAAAAGACAAAGAATAATATATACACACAGGAATAAGAAAGAAAATTTATCCAGCAGTGAAATGGTTAAGTTTGCGCCATTCATCGTTGATCTTATTTGCAGACCAACTTTTGTCTATTTCCTTTTTACATATGATTTTTTGTCTAATCCATATCCATTCATAAAAGTTCTAATTTGTTTCCTCACTAAAAGAAATTGATCTACATATTCTCTAAACCCTCTAACTCGTTCAAACCTTCCATTACATCACCACGCATCCTAAACACGACCTATAACTTTTGTCTTAAGTTCTTTCTAATTACTGCTGTCACCGCTCGCTTTCCTCCGCCTCTCACCCAATTAACAACTTCATTAACAAAGTACCAGCGAATGGCAGCGTTTCTGCGGATCGCCTTACGGACTCGGCAGGTCTTTGGGCAAACTTTTAACTTCATCTTAAGTACTAAATTGGTTCCATACTTTTAACAACTACTACTCTCAATTTCAATGGGAGCTGCTGTTTTATTACTTTTCTTTATTTATTTTTCTTTCTCTCTATATATCGATTGATTTGGCTCCTGACTTTTAACCTTCACTCCTCTTAGTTTCGGTTTTCTTTCTTTCTTTCTTTTTTTTTTATCTCTATTTATTGCTTTGGTTTCTGACGTCTTCACAACCACTACTCAGTCTGGCTAAGAGTTGCAGCTTCCTTCTTTTCTTTTCTTTTCTCACTTCTCTTTGTTTATTGCTTTATTCAGTTTTTCAGCTATTAACTTTTCTGGAAAAGAAAGACATAACAAGCAATATGCTTAACTTGCCTGAGTTGCTGTTTCTTTCTTTTTCTTTCTTTTTCTCTCTATTTATTTATAACTATTTGAATTTCCAGCCATAAAAATGACCAAAAAGTGTTTACAGACACACACACACACACACACACACACACACACACACACACGCACGAGGGGCTCTGGCCGAGGGCTAAAAAAAAAAAAGAAAAATAGAAAAAAAAAAAGGTGCCAATTCCTGAAGGGGAGGGCCAACAGTTTATCATGTACCTGACTTTACCTTTGCGAAGTGTCGTATTCCTGAGAACAAGACAAACACACCTTGCCACACCTTGCCACATTTTGAGTAATCGAGGTACTTACGATCCTTCTCTGGTCACTTCCACCAATCCCTCCGCGTACTTTCGTCTCTGCCTTCCTCTTGGCTTCCTGCCTTCAGTTTTACCGGCGAGAGATATAAATGCTCGAGTTCTTGTCTCATAACGTAGCACAGAAAGCTCCTATCTCTCTCTCTCTCTCTCTTATTGAAGACAACAATTCTCTTTCGGTGCTGAGTCTCCCTTCAGTGCATAATGTTTTGTAATACCAGCCACGCCGCTACTTGCTTTCTTACAAAAGAACACAAGAAAATAAGCTGCAAAAGCCAGCAGGGCAACATATAAAATTTCCACCTCATCCATGAATTTATTCAGGTAACTGCGAAACGTATCATTCTTCAACGCACCGCAGTACCATAGAAACTAATACCTGCATGAAAATCCTTCAGAAAACGAAAGCCATCTATCCTTCTACGTGTATTTCAAGGTACAAGCCGGCGTCCATCTACGTACAGGAAGTAATACTCTATGCATAACAATGAACAAGAATAAGAGACGCATCCTCAACGTTCCAAAGGCTTAATAATTTCTTAACACATGAGGCGCCCACACGAATCCTTAAGACCGCCTACAAAATACTCTCAGTGAGCCTCCCCTGCACCTGCCATGAGGGAAAGAAACTATTTCCACCATGAGAATAAAGAATAATCAACGTTCCTTACATTACTACTACTTGATACAGGACACTCCCAAACACAGATTTTAAACCTCGGCTTCGGGTTACTGTTACTCTCTCCTCCTCGCAACCTATACGAGATAAGACATAATACTTTTAACGTTAACAACGAGAAAAAGAATAATCGTTACTTACAGTAATCTACTGCTTAGGCTGCGTTTACACCAAGCGCGTCGCGTCGCGTTGTGTCACGTCACGTCACGTCACGTGCGTCACGTCACGTCACGTCACGTCACGTGATTCAGCTGCGTTTACACCAAGCACGTCACGTCACGTCACGTCGAGTCAGGTCTTTTGATGCGTTTCAGTCAGTGACCTGCCAGATCTCAAGGAGAATGGAAACATCTACGCTCGCTGAAGTAGCTGCTTTATTATGGCGTCGTCGCCATAGACGTAGAAAGAGAACTCGACTCTGGGTACATCCACTGAACACAAGAGGCCAGATTTTGGGAGTTTCAGTCATTTGTTCCCCAGACCTGATTGACCATCCAGAAAAATTCTGTGATTTCTTCAGGATGACACATGAGAACTTCAAGAAGCTAATAGACTTAGCTGTACCTTTCATTAGAAAACTCAACACTAACTACAGACGTGCTCTTGGAGTAGAAGAAAGAATGGCAATCCTTTTAAGGTAGGAACTATTTTATTGTACATTACACTAATTTTTACAAGTAGAACAATAGTAAACTAACTAGAGTATTGGCTAAATATGAAGATAGCATTGCTTTTCTGCTGGGCGCTCTCGAACTGAGCTGATAAGGAGTTCCACATCCATATTCACACCACGAGTGACGCGCTGTGACTGACTTGAACAATAGAACCAGCTCTGTCTTTGACTTGACGCGACGCGACGCGACGCAACGTGACTGGACGCAACCGGTGTAAACGCATTTTTTCAAATATCCATACAAATCAGTGTTAAACTGGGATGACGATTCATGACGTGACGTGACGTGACGTGACGTGACGTGACGTGACGTGACGTGATGCGACGTGCTTGGTGTAAACACAGCCTAATACAAGACTCTCACACACAGATCTTAAACCTCGCCTTCATGTTATTGTTACTCTTTCCTTTCTTGTACCTTACACAAGATAAGATATAAAATACTTCAAACATAACAAGGACAAAAGAGTAATACCTGTATGATCAAGGTTCTGAATCCTAAGCAAATTTTTAGTACAAGAGAGTCCTACACGTGAATTTAAACCGTGCCTTACTCTTTTCTCCTCCACTCCTTAAACGAGGTAAGACGTAATTCTTCCAAAATAACAACGAGGCAGAATAATAACTGTATGATCAACGTTCTAAAACCTAAACCACTACTTGTATTCCTAACAATGACTCCCAAACACAGAAACTAAAACGTGCCTTCAGGTTTCTCTCTCCCCTCCTGCACCTTACACGGAATAAGATGTCATACTTCTAACATAACGAGACAGAAATAACAATTGTATGATCGTCACAAAAATTAACCACTTCTTTAATACGAGAGACGCCAACAAACATATTTGACTTACTTTTTTTTAAAGATTTTCCTGATACGAGAAAAGGAAATACAAATACTCAGAACTTCCAATATATGAAATGAAAGAAGAACAAGCGTATTAGAAACCTTCGAAAGATTAAACTATATTTTTATACATGATTCGCCGACAAACTTCCTTATGAACTACTCTAAATTACTTACTATAAAATTTACCGCACGAGACGCGAGGAAAAGTAAATATTAATACTTCCAACACAGAAATGAAATGAGACCAATTTAATTTTAATACAAGACATTCTCACGCACTTCCTCAAGAGCGACTCAAATTACTTCTCACCGACCCACCAAACCTGACACGTGAGAAAGATTGTCAGTACTTTCAACACAGCTAAGCAACACCATCATCATAATCAATGTTACAAGTACTAAATTTCTTTTTAGTGCAGCCACCAACACACATCTCTTTAAACAAATAAAAATTGATTCCTTGCACCAGACAGGAGAAAAGAAATGTTAATACTTCAACATGGCAACAAGACAAGAACAATGCGATTCATTTCCCGAAGACTGCACGAGTGTTCAATGAAAGAACCGCCCACACACATCCTTTAAAAGAGAATCTGAATTACTTCCTAGTAAATATTTTTTGCATCTGACACAATAAAAATGGAAACGCTTGCAACATGACAAGACCAGCAATTTCGTGATCAATTTCCGGGAGACTAGACGAGTTCTTATGTAGGAAATGCCAACACATTTTGCTAACACACTGAGTCTAAACTTCTTCCTATTAAAATTTTCCGCATCTCACAACAGACAACACAATATTCCCAACTTAACGAAGAAAGGAATTGCATTAGTAACATCGTAGAGACTAAAAATTGCTTTTTTAATACAAGTGACGCCCGCACACATCCTTAGGAACGACTCCATATTACTTCTTATTAAAACATTCCAGCAACAGACATTTCATAAAGAAATGGTAATAACTGCAACATAACGAATTAAGAACAACAATTTTGTGATTAATTTTTGTAATGTTTTGTAATATTTTAAAAGCGAATGATATAACCTAACTAAACACAAGAAATATAAATGCTAATACTTTCAACATGACAACGAGACAAGAACAACAGTCTCATGATTAATCTCCCTAAGACTATTTAACTTCTGAATCCACGAGACATCCACACATCTTTTATCAACAATTCTAAATTAATTTCTGTAAAAATTCTCCTTGTAAAAGAAATGTGCAATACATGAACAAAACAGCTTAATGATCAATTTTTCGATGACTGAAATGCTTTGTAATGGAGGAAACACCCACACACTTCCTTTAGAAACTGTTCTAAATTAAGTCATGTACAGTTCTCTGCACCAGTAACGTGATAAAGTAATAATAACAGTTGCAGCATGACAACGAGA
>NC_087175.1:17720892-17803392 GCF_035594125.1 Scylla paramamosain
ATATAACTGAGAAAGGTAGTAGTGTAGAATATTAATACTAAAAATAAATAACTATTTACAAGCCACGATAAAACATTATTCTCGATATCTATTATAAGTTTCCTTTCTCTTTCTTTTCCTGATAGTTCAGTTAAGTAACAAAGTAGAACATTAGTACTAAAATGCATTGATAAAATTTTCAAAGGCAAGACAAACAATATATAAAACACTCGATATTTATTATAAGTTCGCTTTTTTTTTTTAACTAGTTTAGTAAAGTAGTAATGTAGAATTAACTAACAATAGTAAAAATGCATTAATGAAATTTTCAGTGGTAAGACCTGAGCAAGATAAAAAAAATAAAGTCGATATGCATCAAAAAGTGGACTGAGGTGGTGAGAAAACCCAGGATGAAGAAGACATCTTTATTGCTCTCACTTCATCTTCTTTTCTTGCCACCACAATCAATTCATTCGTCAAATCTATGCAACATAATAACAAGTAATGAAAATAGAAACAGTAGTGCAGTAATAGTATAGAATGATGAGAAGGCATCAGTAATTTCACCACGAAAGGAAAGTGACGAGATTAAAGCTCAGTATTTTATATAAAACGATAAAAAAAAAAAGATACAAAAAGTATGAATGACTTTTTTTTCAGAGTCGCCATCACAGTTTCCATAGTTTTATTATTATGATTTTTCTTTCCTCTTTCTCACATGCGTAAATTTTTGCTGGCGTGAAATTTCCGACAAAGATTTTTTTATCTCTATACTTTTCAATGACGTTATTACCATTTTTACGGCGCCATTTTCACCATTTTCCCCGCCATATTTGTTCCCATTACTTTTGTTGCCTTTTTTATCGGGCAGTTTTCATTCTACAGACGCGGCACACCATTATTACACACACACACACAAAAAAAAAAAAAAAACGCATTGAAAAGTTTAACAAAAAAAAAAAAATTGCAAGACACCCGTTCATTTTTTTAATTTTATTTTCCCTACACTGTTTCTGCTTTTTTTTTTTATTTAAGGATATTATATTAAACTGAGCAGAAAGTCAGAATAATATGTGTGAGTTTCTGCCTCTCTCTCTCTCTCTCTCTCTCTCTCTCTCTCTCTCTCTCTCTCTCTCTCTCTCTCTCTCTCTCTCTCTCTCTCTCTCTCTCTCTCTTTCTTTCTCTCTCTCTCTCTCTCTCGCTCTCTCTCTCTCTCTCTCTCTCTCTCTCTCTCTCTCTCTCTCTCTCTCTCTCTCTCTCCTTTAACATAACCACTCATACATCCATCTTTACAAAAATTCTTCTAACACATTGTTGCCTCTTCCCAAACCCTCCCACTCCCTGTCTGTCTGCCTGTACTGGTACGAGTATGTTATTCCTGACAGCATTCCCTCTCCCTGACTATTCTCCACTCATATATTTTTTTTCATGCAAGTATATTATCCAATTAATTTTCCATCTTCAATCCATTATCTAATTCTGGATGATACTTTCTGACCTCTCTAAAGACTTGCACGATGTGAACTTTTTTTTTAGTTTTTCTTCCCTTTGCCAGTGTCCGTCTTTCATGATAAAACGGCATATCAACCCTAGCACAGTGTTCCCTCTTTCTAAACCTTTCTCACTCTGTTTTTACAAGTGCATTATTCCTGCTAACCCCGCTTTCCCTCTCCCAGAATCTGTCTCTCTCCATCTGTCTATCTTTACGTGTTTGCTTAGTCCTCCTGACACGGTTTCTTCTTCGTCCTACTTTTTTTTGTCTTTTACTAGTGTATTATTACTTGTGACAGTTTCCTCTTTCTTACTATTTTCCACTTTATTTGTCTTTACAAGCATATCATTCCTTTTGACAGTGTTTGCTTTTCTCGAATCTTTCCTACTTCCTGATATATCAATGAACCTTGGCTTTAAGTTGACTGTTATAGTAAATGATACCTGTATATGTTTTCAAAGGCCAATAAACTTGTCAGTTCTAATGTCAATGTCAATATATTAATCCTTTGTTTCCCGACGTGTCCCCTCTATTCGAGTTTTTCCAATGTCTGCTTATCTTTACATGTATATTATCCCTTCTGACAGTGTTCCATCTTTTCCAAGCTTCCCTCTGCCTGAATCCTCCCACTCATATCCGTTCACTTTTGCAGGCATATTAATCATGACACTGTTTCCTCTCCTCCAATTTTTACACTCTATTTTTGCGGTGCATTACCTTTGACGCAGTGTTACTTCTTCTTAAATCTGTTCCACTATTTGTATGTCTTTACAAGTATATATTTTCCTTCTCTCTTTGTCGTTGCTAATTCCTTTTCCCGATGTGTCCCCTCTTTCCGATCTTTTTTTCACTTTCTCTGGTCTGTCTTTACAAGTATATAAACCCTTCTGATGCAATGTTCTTTCTTTCTGAACCTCTGTATGTCTTTACTAATATTTTTTTTTTCTTTTCATGCCGTGTACCTCTTTTTTTTTCTGGCTTTACGAGTATATGTTTTGCTTCTGACTGTGTACCCTCTTCTCGAACCTTTTTCCGCTCTTTCTGTCTGTCTTTACTATTGTATGATTCCTTTTAACGCTGTGTCACCTCTTCCCTCGATACTTCCCCACTCTCTACCTTTCTTTACAAGTATATTAATGTTTCTGAGAGTGTTCCAGCTCTACGTATGTCTCTTCACAAGTATATTAATCATTCTGATACGGTGTTCCCTTACCCTGAATCTCTATCACTCTGTACGTCTCCTTACAAGTATACCAATTCTGGCAGTGTGTTCCCTCTTGCTGAATCTTTCCAATATCTATTCGTCTGTCTCTATGAATATACTAGCCAATCTGACAATTTCTCCTCCCCAAACCCTTGCTAGTATATGTCTATGTTTCCAAGCAATATTATTCTTCCTAACCCCGCGCTCCCTCTCCCCTCAGGCGTGGGTCTGGCGGAGGGGTGGTGGGGTCAGCCGCCGGAGTTCGGAGTGACGGACAGCAAGGTAACGGTGCAGCAGGGGAGCACTGCCAAGCTGCCCTGCGTCGTGTATCACCTCAATGACAAATCTGTGAGTACCGCAGAACCACATCCTACTCTGTTTGTGTTCTTTTCTCTTGTATTTTATTTTATTCATGTATTCTTGTTTTTCTTGCTGCTTCCATGTCATCTTTTTAACACGATATATGTTAGTTTTTCTATGCCAATTGTCCTTTCTTCTCTCTTTTTCCTTTGTTTTTTTTGTTGTTGTTTTTTCTAATACTTCACTGTAGAAGTGTCGTTTCCATTGTCACATTTTTTTTTTCCCCTTCTCTCATATGTTAGTTTTCTATGTCAATTATCCTTTCTTCTCTCTTTTTCCTTTTTTTTTCAAATATTTAATTGTAGAAAAGTTGTTTCCATTGTGTCACATTTTTTTCTTCTCTCATTTTTAAAGTTGGCGTCATATCTTTTTTTTTTATTAACAAGATACAAGTGACTGTTCTGTGTCACTTATCATCCTTCTTTCATTTCGACCTTTTCCTTTTCTCCCTTTCATTCATATTTTACACTTGTTGCCTTCATTAGAATTAGTGACTTTTTGTGTTACTTATCTTTTTTTTTTCTTCTTTTCCTTCTCTTTTCTCTTATTATACTGTAGAACTGTTGCGTACAATTTTTGGGGGGACTTTTCTCTTTAATTTTTTTTCTCTTTAATTATGTTTTTATGTTCTTTTTAACATGATTTTTTTTTTTTTGTCATTTATTCTTTCTTTTCTTAATTCTTTCCCCTTACAAAGCGTGTTTTTTCTATTTATTTATTTATTTCATCTTTGTGTTGTGTACCACCTCACTTCAAAAATCAATAAGTAACACGTGTCAGTTTGTTTCGTTTTTTCTGCTTCTCTAGTGACAGTTTCTTTTTTTCTTTTTTTTTTTCACAGAAGCGTCTTCCATCATATTTTTGCCTGTCATTCATATTGCGAAACTTTCTTTTTCCTCCATCTTTTCTTTGTGTCCCCTGGTGAGAAAGTTATTTCTTTTTCACTTTCCTTCAATCGCGTACCCCTTCCCCTCTCTCTCTCTCTCTCTCTCTCTCTCTCTCTCTCTCTCTCTCTCTCTCTCTCTCTCTCTCTCTCTCTCTCTCTCTCAAAATCCTTCATATTGTAGACAGTTGCTATATCTTCCTTGTCGCTTTAATTTCATCCTGGCTCTTCCCTCTCGTCTTTCTCAGAACTTTTTCTTTAAATTAAATGTATCTTTCTTTTTTACCTTTTGCTTTTTTTTTCATATGGTCACTTTCCTCCATTCTTTTCCTTCATACTCTTTCTTCATTTTCATTTCTTTTTCAGTTGATGTTTTCGCTTCTTTTCCAATAGATATCTTTCCTTTTTCATTTGTCTTGTCTTTTTTTTTTTTTTTTTACATTATCACTATTCTTCTTTCTTGTTTTCCCTCACGCACTCATTATTCTCAGTTGTTGTTTACTTTTTTCCTTTCAATAGTTTCTCTTATCTAACATATAACCCAACTTATCGCACAAATCATTCTCTTGTACGAATATAGAGATCCCATACCTCTACCGCACACTTTTCCCTGATGTAACACAAAACCCAACTTAATGGTAGCCAAAACTTCCATTAATCTCTATCATAAGGATTCCGTAACCTCTCCCGCACTTTTCCTTGCTACAAAATAGATGGCGACTTATCGTAAGCCAATCTCCTGGTAGAGTCAATAATAAAGATCTCGCAGCCCTCTCCCAGGAGCTCCTGCCTGGAATATGACAGAGCCCCGCTTAGGTACAGTATCCGATAAGATCACCCGCTATAAAGGCAGTGCTCGGGTCCTCGTCCAACGATAAGCATTGTGACAGCCTCGCATTTTCTCTTCATACAGCGGTCCCTCTTAGTAAATATTTTGGTGCAGCCATTAGCGCCTTCACTGCTGCGGTCGTCTTCGTTTAATATTTAAAGCACTAAGAAATATTTGCATGGAGACAGAAGAGAAGACCAGGAAGCGATTAAAATAACCTTGAGAAAACCAATTCAAGTAAGGAGATTGAGGACAGAGAGTGTGATGGAGGGGGTGAATTGTGGTAAAACTGCTAAGGATGTGAGTCACGGAGGAAGATGCAAGGATCAGAAAAGACTGGAGATGAATTGTACATATAGGAAAACGAGGAAAAGAAATGAAGAAAAAAAATTGTGGGCTAATTTTGTCTTTTCTACGGTACAAACAAAACTACTCAAGGTGTCAGTATACATAAGAAAGTTGTACAAAAAGTTTAGGTGTTCAGGGAGACAACTATCCACCACTGAAAGGAATTAAAGTCAGGTGTTCGTTTGTCAATGACAGAGCGAACAGGAAAAAAAATATATAGCACAGACTGGTTTACTGATTGCCAGTGAATGAAGCTTCTGAGAATTCCTGGCGTGACAAAAGAAAGAAAAAATGAAAAAAATGAAAAAAATTAATACTCGCTCGCACACGCACACGCACACTGCCTCAACCTCTCCCAACACTCGCACAAACTGAAAGAGCTTAACAAATATAGATACAAAGACAAGATAACACTGCCTTTAGACTACGTACAGCTAAGTAAACACACACACACACACACACACACACACACACACACACACACACACACACACACTATGTATACTTAGTCTCCATTCTTCATTTTACCTTCTTAAACCAAGAAAGACGACCTTTAGTTAGTCTCTCTCTCTCTCTCTCTCTCTCTCTCTCTCTCTCTCTCTCTCTCTCTCTCTCTCTCTCTCTCTCTCTCTCTCTCTCTCTCTCTCTCTCTCTCCCAGCAAGGCGTCCTGTCCTGCTCACCCAGGCTTCCAATTTTCCTTCACCAGTTCACTGATATTTTCATTTTCTTTAACAAAGCATCTCGTTTACTCTCAGATTTTACTTAATTCCCATTTTCCGCGAGGCTTTGTTAAGGAGAGGGGAGGCTTCGCTCTTTGTTGAAATATTCGTTTATTTATTCCTGGTTCCCTTTCCTCCTGCTTCCGACGTATCTTCAGTAACACACTGCACGAAGAGAAGGGTATAGGAGTGTGTATTATCTCTCTCTCTCTCTCTCTGTCTCTCTCTCTCTCTCTCTCTCTCCCCCAACACAACACACATACTAGTCGTATTCACAACAACCAACCACTACAAACCAGTCCCATTCTTTATTCTTGACAATGGGTGTAGGATTAAATAATTATTCATCCAATTGTCAAGAGCAAAAGTTTTACTCCCAATCTTCTGAAGTGGTCGTGGCGCTGCGACAGAAAACACTCGCTCCTTTCACGCTGCAGCAGGAAGCTCGCGGCGTGAAGGGGAGAGTGGCGGTGTGTGTGTGTGTGTGTGTGTGTGTGTGTGTGTGTGTGTGTGTGTGTGTGTGTGTGTGTGTGTGTGTGTGTGTGTGTGTGTGTGTGTGTGTGTGTGTGTGTGTGTGTGTGTGTTCGCTAAGTAATTAGTTGGGAGCTTGACATTTTTTAAGTGTCAGTGATTCTGCTTGATTGAGTGATAAAGAGGAATGGAGGTTTGAGAAGTTCGCTCTCTCTCTCTCTCTCTCTCTCTCTCTCTCTCTCTCTCTCTCTCTCTCTCTCTCTCTCTCTCTCTCTCTCTCTCTCTCTCTCCACACACACAAAAACGCTAATTTAACACTTTCCATTAATGCAGCGCCGTTCCCAGGCATCACCGATTGAGCCTTTTTATTCCCTTCCTGGAAACAAAGGCTTTATGAATATCAAGCGGGTGGCACGTGCACCTGACAGGAACCCCAGGCACGTGAGGTGGAGCTATTGATGTTCAAACACAGTACAATTCGTTGCCCCAGGTAGTGATATAATAATCTACCGAACTTCATGTCTATACTCGTACAGTGCATTGGGAACAAATGTGTGGACTAATGATCTATTTTATAGGAAACGATAATGGAAAGGATAATTGTTTGAAAAAATTAAGGGAAGTATTAATTTTTCAAGCATACTACAGTTAGTTACCAAACACTAGGTAAAGCGACAAAAAAGCACATTAAGTTAAGTAAAATACACTTGAGGAAAAGCAAAATTCGCGTAAAGCTATAAAACAGACACCGAAAACAGTAAGTGGCACATAAAGGAGTAAAACGCACTTGAGATAAAAATACAATAAATCTAAATAAAATCTACGGGATATAAAGCAAACCGCACATGAAGTGCAGTAAAACACGCGAGATAAAGTAACTTTAACATGTAAAGGCTGCAGAACAAAATGAAATAGAATAAAACACATATAAGGAAATTGAGTAAAACGCACTTCAAATAAAGTAAGACACACAGAAAATTATAAAACACACGTGAATTCACTTAAAATAAAGGAAACAAAGTAAAACACAAATAAAAGTTACAAAGCGCACACGAAATAAAGCAAAACACACTCAAAACTCATTACAACGCAAGAGATTCAACAAACCATGCACTAAAAGACATACAATCACGCCCAACAAAATAAACACACACACACACACACACACACACACACACACACACACACACACACCAAAACAGCGTCTTAGCGGGAACATTCTAAACCAAACATTACCCAGAACAAGACTTCCACGTACCTTAGGCAGCCTGGTGGTAACTGTGGTAGTTATGGTAGCTGTGGTGGTGGTCAGCTGCCTCTTGTTCAGAGTCACTTGCTCTTTCAGCATCTCTTTTTTTTCCACTCCTGTTTTTTCATGTGTCCTTGACCAGTGCCTTTCCTACATAATACAAAAGCACAGAGAGATTTCACCACCTGCACAAACGAGGATTCACAGCAATACTCACCTGAAAAGAGAGAAATATAAATACAATTACTAATATACCGGATAGAGTGAATTTATCAAGTATTAGCGATTATCATTAGTAATTTCCTTATCGATGAACAATTATATGATTAATACATAAGAGTGAACAAGAACACGTTAAAAATCTCCCACGATACCAAAGGGAAAATCAATTTGACTTTTATCGCTCGAGACAGACTAAAGCACTCGCCAAAGACAACAACTCAGAATAGCTAAGTAAATAATGCGTGAGATGAACAAGAACAAACATTAATTGGGAAATACGAATAGCCAGCTCCCGCACGACAACACGGGAAGAATTTATACTTCTATTACTTGACGGACTAAAACACCCACAGGAATGGGAATGCAACAGGAATGAGAGCAATCACATAAGAAGCCCAGAAAGTAAGCTGACTGCAAAATTTCAATTAACCTACACAAGGCAATTTCTAAACATACACACGTACAAACACAATAACAAGTCGAGTAACCTCCACCATTCCAGTGTGTTGTGCTGCTTCTCTCAACCTCAAGTCCTCTGATCTGCTGAGAATACATTGGCAAAATACATTGGCAAAATACATTGGCAAACTATGGTAATTTATAGATTAGAGGGAGATAAAAAGAGAAAGGAAAGTAAGAACATGAGGGAAAAATACAAGCAAATGGGCCTATACGTGGCAGTCCCTGCATAAATCATGCCTGATACAAGAGAAGAGATGCAAAAGGAGAGACAGCATGCAAAGAGAATGAGGAATAAGATGAATAAAATAAAGGAAATGGAGGACGACAAGGAAGATGGAAAGGAAGGGTGGAAGGACCGGAATGAAAGTGAGGTGGGGAGTCCTTTGATCTACTAAGAATCCAACAGAAAATTCTTATAATCTATAGATTCTCAGCAGACGAGGGGACTTAATTTTGCTAGAACACGAAACACAATGAGAGTAAGATAATTTATAAATTGTTAGCACACCAGGGAACTGAACTTTTAAGATCAAGAAACACAATGAAATAATTTATAGATTCCTGGCAGGTAACACAAATTAACTTTGAGGGAACATGAAACACAATAGGAGTAAGATAATTTATAGACTCTTGATACACCAGGAGACTTAACTTTGAGGGGACGCTAAACACAACAAAATATTTTACAGATTCTTAGCACACAGGGAGACTTAACTTTGAGAGAACACTAAACACAATGGAAGCCGAATGTTGCTCACCTTATGTCCATGACGATACGCAGGCTGGACTGGAACAAACATTAAGTCCCTCACACAAAAGCACTAAAAATGGATTAAATAAATCATACCATAAAGTTTTAACGCGCACCCAAACTGCCGAAACTAAATACATCATAGCATGCAGAGTTCGAGCGCTCTGAATTAAAGCGCTGGACTAAAAAAAAAAAAAAAAAAAGTATATAAAAAAAATAAAATAAAAACAGTTTAGTTGGTAATTTCCCGACTGTATATTACCACAATTATGAACAAAGTATACATAGTTGCTCTCGCCTCGCTGGGATAAATGAATATATGAATAAATAGCTAAATGAGTAAACTTCATACTGATAACTAAAAAGCACATAAATGAAATGCGTGCAGTAGATAATAAGTAAGCTTCATAATTCCAGCTTTTGAGTCATTTTATTTTCAACATTACTGAATAAATATGCCAGTGAATATTCCAGTACACAAATTCAAAATAACACATTGAAAATATGCAATTAATTGAGTACTTAAGTATGCTTAATAACCGATACTTATTTTATTTTTAACATTTCCCGCATTGCATAATAAAAATATCATTGGGTATTTAAATGCATGAAATTCCAAGTTAAAATAAAAACGTGTGAAAAAAAAAATAAATAAATAAAAAAAAAAAATATATATATATATATATATATATATATATATATATATATATATATATATATATATATATATATATATATATATATATATATATATATATATATATATATATATATATATATATATATATCAACATTTCTTTAAATAATTATAATTCGAAATAACAATAAAAACATGGAAAAAAAATATATGAAATGCTTCGAGTGAATGATAAGCACGTTTCATAATCATACCTTCTTTTATTATTTTTTATTATCTATACTGATGAATGAAAACAGCAAATAAAAAAAATAATAAAAAAATAAAATGGCTCAAGTGAATGACAAGCTCCCTTCATGACCCTAACTACCTTCTAATATTTTCCCATTTCTGCATTACTGAATGATTATAATAACAAATATTCAAACACTGGAAATTCAAAACAGAAAAAAAAAACATGAAAAAGATAAAAATGCATCGAATCAATGGCATGTAAACTTCATAAACGTTCCTTTTTGATATATATATATATATATATATATATATATATATATATATATATATATATATATATATATATATATATATATATATATATATATATATATATATATATATATATATATATATATATATATATATATATATATATATATATATATATATATATATATATATATATATATATATATATATTTTTTTTTTTTTTTTTTTTTTTTTTTTTTTTTCTTTTGTTTTGCATTACTGAACGAATATACCAACAAATAAATAAGCACAATTTAAAATTAGATAAAATATAAAAAAGAAGTAAAAATGCATCCAGTCCATGACAAGCACGCTTCATAACACAAACCTTCAAATTTAAATTCCCTGCATTACTCAACAAATAAACACGAATTAACATTTAAAATAAACAAACTTCAATACAAAATAATAAATCAATACCAATAAATATCTAAGAAACCAAACATCACTACAAAAACAAAAATAAATTCGAATAAATATTTAAGACAGGCAAATATCAACACAAAATAAATAAATAAATAAACGAATAAGCGCAATGTCGAGTAAAGCACAAGTGACTTACATAACCCCAGCTTTTTAACTCTCCATTCCTTGCCTCACTGCTCATTCTCAACTTAGGGAGTCGAGCCAAAGCAGCCACGTCACGAGTAGAGCTTCAGGAGGCCAAGTGGCGCCTCAGTGGACTGGATGCCGAGTGCTGTCTGAATAGCGAGTCACGATAAGGACCAGGCAGACTACAGCGACCACAAGTACCACACATGAGCATCAGATTAGACTAGAAACAGACCAGAAACAGACCACACAGACCACAGCCCTACAAAAGCATCAGATGGACTTGCGACAGACCAGACAGACAGGCCACAGAGACAGGCTAGAGAAAGACCACGCAAAGAGCACCACAGCCACCACCCACACACAAGCATAAGATAGACCACGGGCAGGCACCACACACAAGGCAATATTATAAAGTGCTTTGCTCTCTCGCCACCACTATTTTTAAAGGCCGATGAGATGATTAGTCGGGTTCTCAAGAGTGTTTCTCCTGTTAATAATGTAAATATCGTATTAATCTATCACTGGAACCATAAAAACACCCTTAAAATCCCGTGCCACTTCAACTACAGCTTTTTCAATTAGTAGACGTTCGGTTTGGAAATGTTTCAGAATACGGGTCACAATTATCAGACAGAGCAGAGGCAGACCACACAAAAGTATCATGCAGACTACGGTGAGATCAGAGGCACCACATGTACATATACAAAACATTCCTTGCGACGAAGGAAGAATGTTAGGAAGATTTTTTTTTTCATATTTATTTATTCATTCCTTTGTGATTTATTTATATATTTGGTTATTTGTTTGTTTGTTTGTTGGTTGATTGGTTGGTTTGTTGTTCGATTTACTTTGCCTATTTATTTATTTCACCTGAATTACTTATCTGTTTTATGTCATTTATTTATCTATTTATTTTACAAACACAACGACCAAGAAAGGAAACCGTATTCTAGTGAGCGATCCATTTTTACATGCAATCAATATGATTAGAAGACAGAGATGCTGTCACGAGTCTTACAAACACTACCACTGGATAGCCTGACCAACTCACTGACTGACTACATTGAAATGCGCCACCACAACGGGATCAGATTACAACAGAAAAGGATGCAGAAGTGAGAGTTTCTTTAGGGTTTCTTTCAAGTAGTAGCGGCCAGAAGTCTAGCAACACACTCACTCACCTCCAATGTATAAAGCGTCTTCCCTCTTAAATCCACAGAGTTTTTGTGAATCTATCCACTGTCTGCTCTTTGTAAGGTCACCGTCGTGAGATCAAACGCCTCAAAACTGAGGGACAAACACTGCATTGAAAGTGAATGCAGGTTATCCAACTTCTGAGCATGGCGACACAACACTATAGGGATGTGGTGCTGGTGTAAACGTTGTCCCCTGAGCTGTTGTGAATCTAACACCTATAAACTTTGTGCAAGGAGACTGTCGGGAGATAGGACACCTTAAAAATGAGGGGAAATGAGAAACGCAGTGGTAGTGAATGCAGAATATTACCCGACTTCTGCCCACGACAATACTAACACTACATGAATATGGTGCTGCAGAGGATTTTTAGCCGCACTACAATGGCAGTGACGCTGTGGTGGGGTGTTAGGCGCTGTTATGTATACTATATATAAGCTCCGAAAACTATCATTCCTCCGCATCAGCTCAGTCCAACCCATGTCTTATTTTTTTTTTATTTTTATTTATTTATTTATTTTTTCCGTACAAGCGCCACGACTGTAATCTGTTTCGTGTTTTATTAGCTGAGACAAAACTTTCGCCACCTGAGGACACGTAAGCTGGGTATGTAACCCTGACACTGACTGATGCTCTCGCCCACTGATTGCTACAAATATCCACGCTGTCTTTTCCATCGTGCGATAAACTGACTTTATATTACAATTAAAACTCTCAGATACCTGACCATTTGAATGTGTATGGTCCGGTACCTTGTAAATAAATACAGGTTTTGATAAGAAGAAACGTTAGTTTGTTTTAATTGTTCGTAAGATACCAGATTATCTAGATGTATAACCCGGTACCTTTCAAACAGATTAAACTTTTGGTGAGAACAGAGATAAGTTTGTCTCAGTTATTATTAGTAGTAAGATGGTTGGCTAATACATATATAATCCACTACCTTGTGAATAAATACAGTTTTCTGTAAGAAGAGAAGTCAGTTTACTTTAGTAATTACTATGATACCACAATATCGAAATGTATAATCCAGTATCTTGAGAAAAAAAAAAAGTTTTGGTAAGTAGAGAAGCTAGTTTGCTTTGGTTATGAGTAAGATAGTTGAAATACATATGCATAACCCGCCACCTTCCCAATAAATAAAAGTTTTGGTAAGAAGAGAAGTTAGTTCGTCACGCTAATCTTCACACCCTCGCTCTCACACTTCCCTTCCTCCCTGCCTGGTATTCGACGCACCATTCATCTATTATAAACCATTCGGACACATTTATTTTTTGTTCTTCAGTCACTTCTAAACATCGTATTAGCCAGAAATTTGAAGCTTTAATCTTATAATCCCATTTTTCTTTCATGTAGGCGTTTATGAATGTTTTGTGAATTCTTGCATATCGCAGTGAAGCGGAGGAGAGCAGCGGTCAGTGGAGATGTTGGGTGCAGTGTTCTCGTGTCCTTAGGGCCTCAGGCGGGGGAGTTACTGAGCATGAGTCGATGAGGATATAGAAACTGTGGTTTGAATCTCGTCCCTAACTTTGTACAGCTGGATATGACAATAGAGATGAAGGATAAGCACGCAACTTCACGGACCACAAATGACAAGAATACGTAACGGAATACATAACAAAATACAAAGTCAATGAAAAGGTTATAGAAAGAACTGTGGTTTGAATCTCATCCCTAACTCTTGCTGGCATGATGACAAGCATAAATGGGACATAAGCAAGTAGCTTCAAGGACCACAAATGACAGGAATAACTAAGAAAAAAAGAAAAGATAAGAGCATAGAGTTTTGCGTTTAATATTTTGCCCTTCAGTCTCTGTTGGTGAACATGATCAGCAGAAATGAAGGATAAACAATTTCATGGAAAGCAGGTAACAGAATATAAAATCAAGAAAATTAAGGTGGATAGAACTGAGGTCAGAATTTTGTCTTTCAGAAATCAAGAATAAGCTGAGGATGTCACGGAATGCAAGTGAAAAGAATACATGACATTACATAAAATCAAGAAAATTAATATAGAAAGAGTTGTGATTTCGACTTCCCTTTTCATTTGTTGATAAGATGACAAGAGGAGGAAAAGCAATATCATGGGCTGCAATTGAGAAGAATATTTAACAGAATATGAAATGAGAAAAAAAAAAAAAAAAGAAGAAATCGCGGTTAATATCAATTAATTTGACTCCTTTCTGATAAAGATGTGAAGTAGAAATGAAGGATAGGCAAGCAATTTTATGGATCGCAACCGACAAGAATACATAGCACCATAAAAGTCACGAAAACTGGTAAAGAAAGAACTGTGGTCAGATTTTTTTTTTTTTTACTTTTTTTTTTTTCTCCCAGCGAATATATAGGTAAAATTAAAGACACGCAAGAAATTTCATGGATCCCAAATGGCAAGAATACATAACAGAATATAAAATTAAGAAAAAAATATAATGAAAAATCTGTAATCAGATTTCCGTACCTGACTTTGTTGTAAATATGATGACAAATACAATTGTTGGAGAAGGAAGCAATTTTGTGGACAGGAAATGACAAAAATTGATAACAATACAAAGACGAGAAAAACAGCCAGCATAGGAAGAACTGCAGCCATGATCAGAATTCCATAGCTGACTTTCTGCCGGTATGACAAATAGAAACGAAAGACAAGCAAGCAATTTCATGGGCAGCAAAAGACAAATACCCAACAGAATACAAAAATCGAAAGAAATATTTTACAAGAACTGTGCTTTGAGTTCCACCCTTACATTTTTCCCCAGTGAATGTGATGGCAAGCAGAACTGAAGGATATACAAGCAATTTCCCGGACCGCAAGTGATAAGAATAAACAACAGAATGCAAAATCAACTGTGGTCGAGATTTCTTCTTTCACTTTCTGCCGGTGACAAAAATGACCAATGGAAATAAATATTGGTCATAAATAATCACACAAACATATGAACCACAAAAATTGGTATACATCTTTCGTCCCTTTTATTGGTGAACTCTGGAACTCTCTGCCTGTTTCTCTGTTTCCTCCAACATATGACTTGAACATTTTGAAGATGGAGGTTTTACGACACTTTTCCTTTAATTTTGGCTGATCATTCTGGCTTTATTCTTTAGTCACTGGCATCTTCAGTGGGCCTTTTTTTTTTGTTCTCATTTAACACTTGGCCCTCTTACATAAAAAAAAAAAACTACAAAATCAGCAAATCAGAATAATACAAAAACACAAAAAAATAACAGCATAAAAGCTGCTCCTCTGCATAAACTTATGAAATACAACTATAAGTATACCTGACAAAAGAGAACAAGCAAGCAATGAATCGCACAAAATAGCACAAAAGAATAACAACACATAGGAAAAACCAGTCCCCAGTACAAATCTAGCACAACATAACAAGAACATAAAGCACCAAAAGAAATGATAGTGACCAAATGTCCCTCTTACATATAAAGAATACAAACCCCATCAGGATACTAAGACAAAACAAATACAAGCAGAAAATTTGCCCCTAACATAAATTTCGCAGAACATAACAAGAACATAATGCCCCAGAAGAAATTTGGGGTCTATAATGAAACAGCAGGCCGGGCGATGCAATGCAACACACACACAATGCACCATAACTCTGGCGTAATGCAAGAATACACGCACACAATGCACCAGAAATGCAGCACGTGTACACAACGCAGTAAAGCACGTGAGCAATGCAATATATTATATAACTACAATGCAGCACGCACACAAACACATACAGAGAGAGAGAGAGAGAGAGAGAGAGAGAGAGAGAGAGAGAGAGAGAGAGAGAGAGAGAGAGAGAGAGAGAGAGAGAGAGAGAGAGAGAGAGAGAGAGAGAGAGAGAGAGAGAGAGAGAGAGAGAGAGAGAGAGAGAGAGAGAGACCTAGCATCCTCTCTTTATAATTCAAAAGCACCGGAATTTAATTTCTCGTTACTTTTTTTCCTTTTTTTTTATTTTTTTAGGGGGTTTCATTTTTCCTATACTGTTTCTACCATTCTCTCTGCTTCACTGGACCTGCTGACTTACTATTGATTAAACCTGCTTCCTGATTCCAACTGCTCCTACTGCCTGCTTGGTGTCGCTCATTGCCGCTAAATCCTCATAAGGTAATCAATCAGTTAGTTAGCCATTCATTAAATTAGTTAGCTACTCAGTCAGTTTGTTGGCTAGTTAGTCAGTCATTCAGTCAATCAATCATTCAGTTGGCCAATCCGTCACTCAGTCAGTCTGTTAGATATTTAGCAAATAAGTTAATTAGTTCGTTAGTAATATAGTCAGTTAGTCAGGCATTCATTCATTCATTCAGTCAGTCAGTCAGTCAGTCAGTCAGTCAGTCAATTAGTCAGTCAGTCAGTCAGTTAGTCAGTCGATCTAAATTATTACTGTCTTTTTTTCAAGCGGTCTCTAATTATCACAGTAATTTCTTGTTATCACTGCTTCCTCTTCCTCTTACTTCTGCTGCTCCTCCTCCTCCTCCTCTTTCCCCCACTTCTTCCTTCCTTCTACGAGCCTAATATATTTATTCCAAAATTTGACTATAAACTTTTACAATCCTGTTCCGTCTCTCCTTCCTTCCTTCCTTCCTTGCTTCCTTCCTCTCTTCCTTCCTTCTCTCGACATCCCCTTCTCCTTCACAGCAGCGAAAAGACACCTGTTGGGCAAAGAAGAGGAGGAGGAGGAGGAGGAAAAAGGTCACAATAAAAAGAGAAAAAGAACTCAGGTACAAGGGGAAAACCGTAACAAACCAGCAGGCCTACACGTGGCAGTATCTTAATGGAACATACGTGGCAAAGAGAGGAGGAGGAGGAGGAGGAGGAGGAGAATACAAAAAGAAAAACAAACAGTAACTGACCTTCTGGTTCTTGTAAGGCTGTTTAGTAACTACTTCTAACTAGCTACAGGGAAGAAAGACAGGACAGCACAGCAGAAGGCTCCTCCCCACCCACCACTTCCTGCAACTTGCCCTGGCATGAAAACTGATGGGAAAAGCACCATGCAGTATGGAAAAACTGACATGGAATTTTCATAGGAAAGGATGAAAGGAAGTTTTACTATTCACCCTACGGTGAACTCTGTATGCCCATCTGAAAATGAACGCAAATTTATAATAAAACCGGTTGTATGTAAAATGAAAAAAAAAATATATAAACTGCAGAGGCTATAGTTTTGTGTAATAATTCGGACAAGAAGAGAGCTTGTTAGTGATTAGCTTTTTAAGTATGTATTTTATTTTTTAATGATTCAATAGAATTACTGTTTACGATTTCTGAAGGAAGTTTATTCCAGATACTTACTGTGCGATTGAAGAAAAATTTTGGCGTTTTAAAAAACGCTTGGGTGTAATCTTGAATCCAATATTTCTGATCAGGTTAGAATAATCAGTGATAAAATGTTTATTAGCGTCAAAGTTGCAATGTACTTTAAAAATTTTGACCACCTCAATTAGGTCTCTTCTTATCCTGCGCTTCGTTAAGCTGAATAGGTTTAGTTTTTCCAGTTGTTCCTCATACGGCATATTACGCAATCTTGGAATCGAGGAGGAGGAGGAGGAGGAGGAGGAGGAGAAAGAGGAGAAGGAGGAGGAGGAGGAGGAGGAGGAGAAAGAGGAGGAGGAGGAGGAGGAGAAAGAGGAGGAGGAGGAGGAGGAGGAGAAAGAGGAGGAGGAGGAATACAAAGGGATACAAAGGAAAGCCAAACAGCAACAGACCTTCTGGTCCTTGCAAGGCTGTTTGGTAACTACTTCTAACTAGCTACAGGGAAGAGAGATAGGACAGCATAGCAGAAGGCTCCTCCTTACCCACCACTCCCTCCAGCTTGCGCTGGCATGGAGATAGTTAGGAAAAGTACCATGCAGTATGGAAAAACTGACATGGAATTTTCATAGGAAGGGATGAAAGGAAATGTTACTATTCACCCTACGGTGAACTCTATACGCCTGTCTGAAAGTTAATGCAATTTATAATAAAACGGGTATCTGTAAAATAAGAGTTTATTAGTGAATTTAGTAATTATTCGAACAAGAAGAGAGCTTGTTGGGGATTTGCTTTTAAATATTTGTCTATTTTATTTTTTAAATGATTCAATAGTATTGCTGTTCACAATTTCTGCAGGAAGTTTATTCCATATATTTACTATACGATTAAAGAAAAAATGTTTTGCCTCGTGGGATTTAAAACGTTTGGGTATAATCTTGAATCCATTATTTCTTGTTAGGTTAGAATGATCAATGGTAAAATATTTATGTGCATCAATGTTACTATATCCTTTGAAAATTTTGAACACTTCAATTAGGTCTCCTCTTATCCTGCGCTTTGTTAAACTAAATAGGTTTAGTTCTTCCAGTCGTTCCTCATACGGCTTACTGCGCAATCTTGGAATCATCTTTGTGACTCTGCGCTGTATCTTTTCTAGTTTTTCAATGTCTTTTTTGTAATATGGTGACCAGAACTGTACACAGTATTTTAGATGAGGGCGCACCAGTGAGTTATATAAGGCAAGTATAACCTTTTCTGATTTAAATTCAAAGGTTCTTCCAATGGACCCTACTAATTTATTTGCCGTCTTTACTGTTTCTGTGCACTGTTGACTCGGCTTTAGGTCGTTTGACATAACGACACCAAGATTTTTTTCTTTATCGGTGCTTGACAGTGGCATGTTATTCATTACATATCTCGCCTGAACATTGTTGCTTCCGATATGTATAATTTTACACTTTTCTGTATTGAATCTCATCTGCCATTTTCTGCCCAGCTTGTTTGTTTATTGAGGTCACACTGCAGTTCCTGCCATTGTGACACAGACGTTACTCTACTTGTTAATTTTGTGTCGTCTGCAAATTTACTTATTTTGCAATTCATCCCTTCATCAATATCATTAATGTGCATTATAAAGAGTACTGGTCCTAATACAGAGCCTTGAAGAACGCCGCTGTTTACCTTTTGCCACTCTGATTTTTTTCCATTTATCACAACACACTGTTTTCAGTCAGAGAGCCAGTCTCTCACCCATTTCAGGGTGTTTCCAGTAATGCCGTGAGCTTTTACTTTACTTCTTATGGGGAACAGTGTCGAAAGCTTTCTGGAAATCAAGGTAGATAATATCAACAGCTTTTGTCTCGTCATACGAATTAAATACTTCATAAAAGAAGTCTAGTAAGTTCGTTAAGCAGGAACGCTTGGTTTTGAAACCGTGTTGCGAATCCTTTATGATTTTATTTTCTTCTAAATATTTAACAATTTTATCTCTGATTATTGTTTCCATCAGTTTGCACACTACTGAAGTGGGACTGATCGGCCTGTAATTGGCTGGGAGAGATTTACTTCCTTTTTTTAAATATTGGCGTGACATTTGCTAGTTTCCATTCGTAGGGAACTTTATCCGCTTGTAAAGTTTTATTGAATAAAATTGTAAGCGGCTTCACGAGAGGAGGAGGAGGAGGAGGAGGAAGAGGAGGAAGAGGAGGAGGAGGAGGAGGAGGAGGAAGACGTGTATCGGTGCTGCATGACGTGTTGCACAGCTGAGCAGGTAACGCAAACAAAATTTCGTAGTGATAAATACGTGACAGGGCAACTCCTGCATCAGTCCCATTCGAGCTGCCCGTCATTATCATTATTATTATTATTATTATTATTATCATTATTATTAATATTATTATTATTATTATCATCATCATCATCATCATCGTCATTATTGTTATTATCAAGACATCAGAGACGAACGGACTTCCTGCATGTAAGCATTGTACATTTTTTTTCAGTTACTTTATGAAAGAATCAAACGAAGAAAAAAGCAGTATAACAGAGAGAGAGAGAGAGAGAGAGAGAGAGAGAGAGAGAGAGAGAGAGAGAGAGAGAGAGAGAGAGAGAGAGAGAGAATGTTCAGTTCAGTATTACTTTAAAAGAAATTCTAGACAGACAGGGCTTTTTTATTATCAGTACTTATTAATTGTGAAGATGGTGGTGCTATGTATTTCCATTATCACCACCATTAACACCACCACCACCACCACCACCATAACTCTGCCCAAAACACTCACCTCTGACGTCAACTTACCTTCCTAACTTCCTTCCTTCCTTCTTTCCTTCCTTCCTTCCTTCCTTCCTTCCTTCCTCCCTCCTTCCCTCCCACCAACCCAGCTACCCATCCTCCCTCCCTCCCAAGCACCTTCCTTCCTTCACCACTAATGAACATGAATGACCTAACCTAACACACATCTGCTGAACAATTCACGGGGTCATGCTTGTGATAATGAAGCTGTCCGGAGGCTTCATATTTATTTAACAGTCGTACAGGAATGAAGTTTTGAAGGTGGGTGAAATGTGTTAGTGATGGTGGTGGTGGTGGTAGTGGTGGTGGTGGTGATTGCGTTGTCATAATAATAGTTGTGAGGATAGTGATAGATAATATAATTGATAGTGATGGGTGTCAATGATGGTGGTGGTGGTGGTAGTGGTGGTGATTGCGTTGTCATAATAATAGTTGTGAGGATAGTGATAGATAATATAATTGATAGTGATGGGTGTCAATGATGGTGGTGGTGATGAGTGGTAGCAATAGATGGTAGTGATAGTGAAAGTAATGATAGTGATAGATGATAGCCTTGATAGTGATGAATGATTGTGATGATGATGGTGATTGTGATGGATGACAGTGAAAGTAAAAGTGATCATGGCACTGGTAAATAGTGATGGTGATAGTGAAGTGTGATACATGACAGTAATGGTAATAATGATTGTGACAGTGATAGTAATGGTGATAAAGATAGTGACAAATTATTTAGGGCAATGAAAGTAATAGCGATCATGATTGTGGCGATAATGTGATAATGACAAATAATTAACAATTCGGTGATGGTGACAGTGAAAGTGATTGGTGAAAGTGATAGTGAAAGTAATAGTGGTGGATGATACTCTTGATGATGGTGGATATTAATGACAGATGATAGTCTTAATAATGATGAATGTTAGTGATGATGGTGGTGGTGATAGAATGTTGATGATGGTGATAATAATAATGATCAGTAGAAGCTGGAACTCTCTACCTAATTCGGCTTCCGTTCTTCCTACAACCTGGACCATTTCAAGAGACAAGGATTAACACATCTCAGGAAATAAATCAACTTATCCATTTGGCATCATTCAAGTTTCACCTTTATAAACACGTCGAGCCTCTTAATACGAGTACACGTGAACAAGGAAGAGGATGAATGACGTTAAGAGACAAGTATCAACACATATAACGAATTAAATTAACCTATCCATTCGTCATCTCACCTTTATGAACTATTGCATCCTCTTAATACACGTGGATAGGAATGAGGGATTCTGTCACCAAGGGAGGATGCATGCAGTTATTAATTCACCACTTCTGAGGCTGTGGTGGGCAGGTACGGAAGGGTCTGACCAGCCACCAGCACACCACGCAACACCAGCACACCACGCAACACACCCCACAATGGTGTCGCTCATCCATTAAGTACTGTGATGCCAAACTTTCCCTATATAGCACCGCATTGTCTAACTTTATACAGTACAACAATTATTTTCCCTCCACGTACAGTACTGCAATGTCTCACTTTTTCAACAGTAATTTTTCAATGCAAAATTCAGACGATACCCCGGAAAAAAGTGAAAGTAAAAAAATGTTAGAATCACGAACAGAAAGATGAATTAATGTAATCAATGCTACGGCTAATAATGGAAAATACAAACAAAGCTCAATAAATTTACTTCAATATCATTAGAAAAATAAAGTATTTATTTCTAAATATTTCGTCACTATGTCTCAAATTTAATAGTCAATAATGGTTCTTTGACCTTTCTGGATGCATGGTCTCTTAAATTCAACAGCCTATAGTGGAAATCATGTCGGGTCTTCTGAGTGTTTTTACAATAGCAATAGTTTAAGATGAGTTCTGGATCAGCAAAAAGAAAACACCAAAAGCCATTTTTCTTTTTTTTTTTTTTGCAAAAACATTTCGTCGATAAACTACTACTACTACTACTACTACTACTACTACGATGTTGCACACTTTAGCCTCAGCATTGTCCTCGTGATAAAACCCCAGTACGCTTTCCTGCACTAATCATCTCCTTGGTCTTTTAAGACAGTCCTCATCAGTGACCAAAACACGTTTAGGAATACAGCAACTGAGTGCAGGTGTAGAGTATATTGAGTGCAGGTGTAGAGTATCACTGCATCTCCCTTGGCGCAGGTGAATTGACTTTATCCTTGTTCACTTCTGCCAACAAATTATTTTCCTAGTCGAGCATCGAAATTCTACTTGTACCTGTCACATGTAAAGTGTACGTGGTAGAAGCGATGCAGTCACCGTGATGTAACCTTTACCTTTTGAACTGTCCTCTTATTATAACTCTGGTTCGGATTCTCAAACGTCACCACCTTAACAGGCTCTAGAGAAAGCTGTTGGGTATTCAAGAATGTCTTCCAGGTCCTAAAGAAAGTTCGGCAAGAATTCAGCTCAAATGAAGGAAAAAAAAAAAATCATGTGAACCTGACTAATTACCTCACCTCCATGGCCTTAAAAGTATCAATTATGAGAGAGAGAAAAAAAAAAAAAGCGCTTAAAAACATGAAACCCTGCGCAAGAAATCCTGTGGCTGAGCTGACAGAAAAAAAAAAAAACATAAGAACATAAGAACGTAAGAAAATAAGGAAAGCTGCAAGAAGCCATCACGCTTACACGTGGCAGTCCCTGTATTAAAAAACATACCTACCTTATACACCCATCTATTATAAACCATACCCACCTATCATCCTCATCCATGCACTCATCTAATCTCTTAAAGCTCACTAATGGCTCAGCACTAACAATCTGATTACTGAGGCAGATGGACGATGTGCCTGGAGGCTTAAACCTACACACAGGTCACTTCACCCTCGCTAATCTGATTCCGCGTTTGGCTTCACCACGATGACAAGGATAAAATAGAACCAATTGAATGAAACCTCCCCGCTGAGTCTTCCGAGCGAGCAATCCTGAAGAGTCTATTTCACTAGGGCTCTAGACTCAAGAATCGCTTCCGCCTCGCCGTGGCTTTCATGCACACACGGTAGCGGCTCAGAGGTTTAAAATATCACGGCATGAGAAATTGTACTTTTTTTTTGTGTGGATTCTACACTTACATTGGTGTATACGCTGTGAATTTTTTTTTTAATCCCTCTCTTTTCATTGATCTTACGTATTATCAGCAGTTATTATTATTATTATTAAAGGGTTTATAATGGGAAAACAGTTTTGCAGTGTCGTCTGATAAACCCTTAAATCTTCCACCTTTCTTCTCTCTATATTTTTAATTGCTTCCTATGAGTTGATTTATGACTTAAGAGCACCAGAACTACTCCGGAAGTGAGTTGGTTTCATTATGGATTTTCTTCCTCTCTTAGCTTTCCTTTTCTCTTTTTTTTTCTTTTACTTTAAAGAGAAATGTCAAATTATAACACGATTTTCCTTTTCTGTATCATTGGTCTGCTTCCTTTACGCATAAATTTATCAGAAAGAAATGCCTCAGTTGAATCTACAAAAAATAGATGCACTAGTCAAGCACATCAACTTCCTAAAAAAGACAAACAATGCAATTTTAGTTTATTTCATTTATACATTCAGTGTGTCATATTATTTCACACAATAGCGGCGGAGAGCAACACACAAAGGGAGTCGTGGATGGTTTCCTTTCCACCACGAATGCATGAATCCTGCAACATGAATCCAACAACACGCTCTGCTCTGCCCTGCCTCAGTGCTGCGACAACCGGGCGGGGAAGCACTCGGGGCTCTGGGGCTCTGATCACCTCGGGAGCTCAAAACATGTGCCGTGAAGGGAGCAATGTACAAGAGGTGGTGAAGACCTTCAGATGATCCAAGGGAGGATGCCTAATTGATTTACTTTAACTGTTTCACTGCGATATGCCACAATTTTACAACAATTAACCCTTTGTCTTCTGAAGATTTTGGCTTTATAATTACTTTTTTTTTTCTTTGTCGCTTATTTTTTTTTTATCGTAGGCTCTTAAATATATTGGTTACCTAGAAAAGAGAAGACTAAACTTACACTATTTTTTCTTATGCATGTCCAAATAAAGAATACAGTGGTCTGAGTGTTAACAAAAAGGTGACCAGAACTGCAAAAGAACGTATTGATATAGAGATTGAGTACATTGAAAATACGAGTGTATATGCATTACATTTCAGTTTTTTAAGTCGAAGAATTTCAAAGTCGAAGAAAGCCGAATTAAGAACATAATAACATGAGAGGTTTCACTATTATCTAGATCATACACACACCCTTACACACAAAAAAATCAATCAACAAATAAAATAAAATAAAAATAAATAAATAAATAAATGGCAGTACACTCTACTACCATTCAACCTACAACAAAATATATTTTAATACTGTCCTTCCACGTTTCATCAAATATTCAACACGGAGCAATACGCACCCAAGGCAAGCCGGGTAACACTGCATGGTACATCACCTGCTGCCACGCATATCGAAAACAACACTTTACACTAACAAGCCAAAATATTAAAGCCTTTCACTGCTGTATTCAAGAATTCTCAGCACTAAAAGCAAAATGTATGAAATCTTTAT
Organism: Scylla paramamosain; assembly: GCF_035594125.1. Lineage (NCBI taxonomy): Eukaryota > Metazoa > Arthropoda > Malacostraca > Decapoda > Portunidae > Scylla > Scylla paramamosain. Next base: position 17,745,394 of record NC_087175.1, read on the forward strand.
AACCATCTACAAGAGACAAGAAGGTATAAAGGATAGATTTTGTAGTTTCTAGTTTCTGACTACTTCATGCCTCGTATTAAAATTCTTCGTAATGATGTTTTCCATGCCCTCGCTGGCCTAAACCCTCAGAAGGCTTATGGACCTGATGGGGTCCCTCCTATTGTTCTCCGAAACTGTGCCTCCGTGCTTGCACCTTGCCTAGTCAAACTCTTTCAGCTCTGTCTGTCAACATCTACCTTTCCTTCTTGCTGGAAGTTTGCCTACATTCAACCTGTTCCTAAAAAGGGTGACCGCTCTAATCCCTCAAACTACCGTCCTATTGCTTTAATTTCCTGCTTATCTAAAGTTTTTGAATCTATCCTCAACAGGAAGATTCTTAAACATCTATCACTTCACAACCTTCTATCTGATCGCCAGTATGGGTTCCGTCAAGGCCGCTCTACTGGTGATCTTCTGGCTTTCCTTACTGAGTCTTGGTCATCCTCTTTTAGAGACTTTGGTGAAACTTTTGCTGTTGCCTTGGACATATCAAAAGCCTTTGATAGAGTCTGGCACAAAGCTTTGATTTCCAAACTACCCTCCTACGGTTTCTATCCTTCTCTCTGTAACTTCATCTCAAGTTTCCTTTCTGACCGTTCTATTGCTGCTGTGGTAGACGGTCACTGTTCTTCTCCTAAATCTATTAACAGTGGTGTTCCTCAGGGTTCTGTCCTGTCACCCACTCTCTTCTTATTATTCATTAATGATCTTCTAAACCAAACTTCTTGTCCTATCCACTCCTATGCTGATGATACCACCCTGCACTTTTCCACGTCTTTTCATAGACGTCCAACCCTTCAGGAGGTAAACATATCACGCAGGGAAGCCACAGAACGCCTGACTTCTGATCTTTCTAAAATTTCTGATTGGGGCAGAGCAAACTTGGTATTGTTCAATGCCTCAAAAACTCAATTCCTCCATCTATCAACTCGACACAATCTTCCAGACAACTATCCCCTCTTCTTCAATGACACTCAACTGTCCCCCTCTTCTACACTGATCATCCTCGGTCTGTCCTTTACCTATAATCTGAACTGGAAACTTCACATCTCATCTCTAGCTAAAACAGCTTCTATGAAGTTAGGTGTTCTGAGACGTCTCCGCCAGTTTTTCTCACCCCCCCAGCTGCTAACTCTCTACAAGGGCCTTATCCGTCCATGTATGGAGTATGCTTCACATGTCTGGGGGGGTTCCACTCATACTGCTGTTCTAGACAGGGTGGAATCAAAAGCTTTTCGTCTCATCAACTCCTCTCCTCTAACTGACTGTCTTCAGCCTCTCTCTCACCGCCGCAATGTTGCATCTCTAGCTGTCTTCTACCGCTATTTTCATGCTAACTGCTCTTCTGATCTTGCTAACTGCATGCCTCCCCTCCTTCCGCGGCCTCGCTGCACAAGACTTTCTTCTTTCTCTCACTCCTATTCTGTCCACCTCTCTAACGCAAGAGTTAACCAGTATTCTCAATCATTCATCCCTTTCTCTGGTAAACTCTGGAACTTCTTGCCTGCTTCTGTATTTCCACCTTCCTATGACTTGAATTCCTTCAAGAGGGAGGTTTCAAGACACTTATCCACCAATTTTTGACCACTGCTTTGACCCTTTTAGGGACTGGCATTTCAGTGGGCATTTTTTTTTATTAGATTTTTGTTGCCCTTGGCCAGTATCCTTCCTACATAAAAAAAAAAAAAAATAATAATAATGTTTGGAGGTGGCTGTACAACCAGAAAAATATGTCATAGTGGTTAAAGATTGATGAACGTGAGCCATATAGCAGTGAAAACGTTAACACAATCCTGAAAAGCTTTTTAAGTATCTACCTAAAAAAAGGGGGATGAAAAGATTTTGCAGTTTCTAACCAGTATAATGTTTAGTTTGGACTGTAGAACTAGAAGAAATGTCAAGATGCTTTAAGATTAAGAAACGTATGCCAAATAGCAGTGGAAAGGTTACTTAAATCATCCCCCCACAAAAAAAAAAAAAAGTTAATAAAATCCTAAAAATCTCTTAAGAATTTATCAATAAAAATAAAGGGAGATAAAAATATAAATTTTGCAGTTTCTATCCAATACAATATTTAGTTTGAGCTATACAGATGTCTCAGGCTGGTTAATGATTAAGGAATGGTGTGTCAAATAGCAGTAAAAGAACTAAGTAAGTCATGAAAATCTGCTAGCCGCTTTACGAATACAGACTATAAAAATGTATGCAAATGTTTTGATGAACCAAAATTTTTAGCATCTTTCAGTTTACAATCGGATTACGAGGATTTTCCGTGTCAGAAAGAGTGTAGAAGTGAGTAAAACTTACTCTCCGCAGGTATGAAATGAATAACACGTATAAGTCTGTGAAAATGAAGAAAAAATCGCTTCTAAATAAGGATATTAAAGGTATTGTAGTCTCTCTCTCTCTCTCTCTCTCTCTCTCTCTCTCTCTCTCTCTCTCTCTCTCTCTCTCTCTCTCTCTCTCTGGCTGAAAACTAAAAAGATAAGCAGTAATTATATTGTTCCTACTATGTCTGTCTGTCTGTCTCGCGCACGCACACACACACTCTCTCTCTCTCACACACACACACTTGTACCAATACCATTAATTCAGCACCGCTACCATGTTCAAGGCAGTTACCGGGAATGGAATAATCCGGGATGACAATGTTACACCACATAGGAGCCTCTTTCATCTCCCCCAGTGCTCCTCCTCCCTTTAGGCCGCGTTCTGAAACACCACTACATTTCAAAGGCTCTAATTGAAGTTACATGTGTTTTTAGGGTGTTTTTTTTTTTATGGTTCTTATGGAATATATTCTGGAACAAGAAGCAGAGCACATCCACTACATTCAAAAGGCTCTAGTTGAAGTTACACGGGTTTCTAAGGGAGTTTTTATGATTCTAGTGATAGGTTAAGTCTTCTACATTCCAAAGGTTCAAATTGAAGTTACGTGGATTTTTAGGGGAGTTTTTACGGTTCTTATACAATGTATTCTGAAACACTTCTGCACCGCACCTCCACTACATTCCAAAGGCTTTAGTTGAAATTACACGAATTTATTATGGTGTTTTATGGTTCTAGCGACAGATTAATTAGCAATATTTCTACATTCCATGAGGTCTTGTTGAAGTTACACGATTTATAATGGTGTTTTATGTGCGGCTTACCTGTACATTTCATACACTAACAACCACAATCACTCACGTTTTACATAATTAACAAGACAAACACTCTTGAGAACAAGGCTAATCATCTCTGTGGCATTTGAAAATAGTCGTGGAGAGAGAATAAAGCGAAAAGTCCATCTGTTAAGCTACCCTTTCCTCCCCTCCAACACTCTCTCTCTCTCTCTCTCTCTCTCTCTCTCTCTCTCTCTCTCTCTCTCTCTCTCTCTCTCTCTCTCTCTCTCTCTCTCTCTTACCTCCCACTTGCTTTCTCGTGCCCCGCAGTTCTTGAGGCGTGATGAACAACAAGAAGTTATCGCCCTAATGTCTTGGCGTGGAATGGAATGAATGAGGGAAAGCAAAAGCAGGTGTTGGCGTCGTATGTTTCAGATTGTTCGCATAAGTAGCTGGTGTTTCTTTTGAGTTTTACGGTGTGTGTGTGTGTGTGTGTGTGTGTGTGTGTGTGTGTGTGTGTGTGTGTGTGTGTGTGTGTGTGTGTGTGTGTGTGTTGGTGTGTGTGTGTTGTGGGAAGAGAGAGAGAGAGAGAGAGAGAGAGAGAGAGAGAGAGAGAGAGAGAGAGAGAGAGAGAGAGAGAGAGAGAGAGAGAGAAGGAGAGAGAGAGAGAGAGAGAGAGAGAGAGAGAGAGAGAGAGAGAGAGAGATAACAAGAAGCCGCAAGGAGCCATGAGGTCTGCTCGTGGCGGTTACATACCTACCTAGTATTTCCAACTATCATCCTCATCTATAAATCCATCTTATGTTCTTTTAAAGCTCTAACAACCTGATAGTGATCGTTTAAGCAAGGATTCCGCATCCTCACCGACAAAATACTGTGACAATTTAGAGGTGAAACATCTCTATAACCTTTGAAAATAGTCTGTGAGAGGAGGAAAGCGTTCAAAATACAAAACTTTACTCCCACTCTTTCTCAGAACTACAAGCGATCCCTTCTCGTAACGCAATACATGTATCAACCAGTCAGTCTTTCAATCCTCTTGTCTCTGTCCTCCTACAGGTCACGTGGCTAAGGCGGCGCGACCTTCACATCCTCACAGTCGGTCACCACACCTACTCTGCTGACCAGCGATTCCAGGTAGTATGTGCTCCTATCCGTACATGTGTTTATATGATTAAGAACCATATATATTATAAAGCATGTTAGTGTCTTACCTCTCCTACTTTGCACAGGGTCTATTTTTTTTTTTTTCAAGGATGTTTTTGTATGGTGTTTTTTTTTTTTTTTTTTGTTTATTTGTTCATCTTCTTATAGGATTCAGAAGCAAGAACCAGATACTTGCAAACATGTCACTGTCTTATCTTGACTACCGCTAGTACGCTGTGGTCGAAGCTACGGGGAATTTTCCAAAGTGCTTATATGTTGTTCTAGGGGAAGCTATCAGGGTTTTTGAGGGTGTTTTTTTATGGTGCTAATGTTGAATAGGTTCTAGGGGAGGTTATTGGTGCTTTTGAGGATGTTTTTATGGTGCTCTAATGTAAGTTACCGCGATTTTTTTTTGGGTGTTTTTATGGTGCTAATGTTGAACAGGCTCTGAGGTTATTAGTGTTTTCGAGGGTGTTTTTATGGTGCTAATGTTGAACAGGTGAATGTTATTGGGAATTCTATGTCCATTATATATCAATAAGAAAAACAGCCTTGAAAAAAAACAAATAGTTATCTATGTGCGGTCTTTGAAAATAGTCCTTATGAGATTACCAAGAGTTTCAAATTACGGACTTAGGTCAGGCCATAGTTGTAAAGATATCCTGTACTATTACTACTACTACTACTACTACTACTACTACTACTACTACTACTACTAATAATAATAATAATAATAATAATAATAATAATAATAATAATAATAATCTATGTCACGGTTCTTTAATCTTCAACATTTTTTGTCTTCTACTCCGTCTTAACAAAACACTCAAATCCCATCTTTTTGCAACAACAACAACTATTACTACGACTACCACCACTACCACCAACTTATGTCACAGTTCTAGTTTTCTTTCGTAACCTTTCATCCCGTCTTAACAAAACACTCACTTCCCATCTTCACCTATCTATTTATCAGCGCACCGCGGCCACCATTCATAATCTCAGATGATAAATTAACGCCCCTCCCATATTTTCTTTGCTATTTATTGCCGCATTTATCCTTTCCCGTCTCCCTTCGCCCCTCGCTCTGCCTCTCCTTCATCTCCGCTCACACTACATCTCTCTCTTCTCTCACTCCTCTCTGTCTTTCATCTCTCATCCACCACCGTCCCCCTTCTCTCTCTCTCTCTCTCTCTCTCTCTCTCTCTCTCTCTCTCTCTCTCTCTCTCTCTCTCTGGCCCAATACTCCTTGTCTTCCTTTATAATTTCTTCTGAGATTTTAAGGAGGAAAAGTAAAAAGAAAAAGCAGAAAATTGATGCTAACAAGATTATCTAATATACCCCCCTCCCTCTCTCTCTCTCTCTCTCTCTCTCTCTCTCTCTCTCTCTCTCTCTCTCTCTCTCTCTCTCTCTCTCTCTGGCCCAATACTTCCTGTCTTCCTTTATAATTTCTTCTGAGATTTTAAGGAGAAAAAGTAAAAAGAAAAAGAAAATTGATGCTAACAAGATTATCTAATATACCTCTCTCTCTCTCTCTCTCTCTCTCTCTCTCTCTCGCTCTCTCTCTCTCTCTCTCTCTCTCTCTCTCTCTCTCTCTCTCTCTCTCTCCCCCAGGCGGTGCATGCGGAGGGCAGCAACGAGTGGACGCTGGTGGTGCGCTACGCTCAGGTTCGCGACTCAGGTGTTTACGAGTGTCAGGTGAACACGGAGCAGAAGATGTCGCGGCCCGTAACCCTACACGTGCACGGTGAGTGTGTGTGTGTGTGTGTGTGTGTGTGTGTGTGTGTGTGTGTGTGTGTGTGTGTGTGTGAATTTTTGGCTAAGTAGTGTTTCTAGTAGTTATGAAACCTTTATGAAAACCAAGACCAGGATTGTTGTGTGTGTGTGTGTGTGTGTGTGTGTGTGTGTGTGTGTGTGTGTGTGTGTGTGTGTGTGTGTGTGTGTGTGTGTGTGTGTGTGTGTGTGTGTGTGTGTGTGTGTGTGTGTGTGTGCGTGTTAGTTATTGTAGTGTTAACGAAATTTTTGTGGAAAAGTAGACGCCTTTATGAAGACACCAGGCTTGTGTGTGGTGTGTAGTGCCTAGTGGCCGTTGTGGTAATGACATCGTGGGCACAAGTAGATTCCTATATGAAGACACTTGTGTTATATGTAAAAAGTGAATTGTTGTAGTTGTGTTAATGAGGATGAAGACGAGGGTACTATGTGTGAGTTGTTAGAGTTCTGTTAATGAAACAACACGTAAATTTCTATATAAATATCATGAATAAAGTTGTGTGCGTGGTAAATTATTGCAGCTGTGTTAATGAAACCAAGATCGCAAGCAGACTCCTCCATTAGCTTATTCAGTGGAGTATAAGCTTAGGTGAGTGAGATTTTACAATATAGAATGGAAGCCAAGCAGGATGTGACGCTCAAATACAAGAATCTTAAGACTCAAAGGCTTTAAAGCTTCCATGAATGTACCTCGCCTAGCCTTAAATGAAGGCTCCAGCAGATAACAAGTTAATCTACTCGTTACTGTGTGTGTGTGTGTGTGTGTGTGTGTGTGTGTGTGTGTGTGTGTGTGTGTGTGTGTGTGTGTGTGTGTGAGGTTAGAAAAGAGAAAATTAACACGCTCCTTTTTTTTGTGAGTGTCCATGCAAGCATTTTTTCAACATTTTCCTGAATGATAACAAAGTATTACAGTGAAATGGTTAGGAACAAACTCCACCAGTCCACTCCCGAGGCGTCCTCCAACAAAATGTGCTCCTCCCGTCACGGTGAAATCTGCATTTTGTCCGTGCTGGTGATATGCTGCTAATTCCTTCCTTTGCCCTACTGTGTGTTTAATTACCCAATCCCTTTCACTGTTAGACTTTTTTCTCGTACTCGCCTACAGTTTGTCAGAGATCTTTACACTCCGTTCTTAAAATAGTTATGTAGCCTAGAATGAAAAAAATCAACCATCTACTTTTTTTTTTCTGTGGTTATTAACATTTAGATTCCCAAATATTAATAATAAGAAACTCCACCAGTCACTCCCGAGGCGCCGTCCAACAAAATGAGCTCGTCTCGTCACGGTGAAATCTGTATTTTGTCCGTGCTGGTGTTCACGTTAAGTGAATGTTACGCCAGATGACTTCACCATCACAAAACACTAAAGCAAATGAATACGCGTTACCTGTTCAGGGGCATTATGGGGCTTGTAGGATTTTACATGCCAATTAATATCCATCATGAAACGTTTATTCGAGCGATTTTTGGCATATAGCGCTGCTCTTCCTGAAAGACTAATTGAAAGATTTCTGCTTGTTCGGAATACTCGACATAAAACCTGATCCTCTTATGAACATTTATTTTATCTGTGATATTTTTTTTTTCCTACATTTGCCACATGAAGAGAAAATACAGGATTGTCCAGCGAGGATATCAAGAGTTAGATATTAGAGAACTAACCAAGCAAAAGTCAGACATAAGAGACCAGAAAGACAAGAACGAGACATACAAGAGAACCAACATATCCGGGATCACACATACAGGAGAACCAAGAGGCAAAGAAGCAGATATGGGACGAAAAATATTCTGACATTCAACAGAACCAAGAAAACGAAGTTCAGACATAAGAAAATAAAAAAAACAGGAAAACTAGAGTCAAATGTAACAGAATAACAGGAAAAGTGGAGTTAGACATACAAGACAACAGGAAAGCAAGAGTCAGATACAGAACGAGAAAACCAAGAGTGACAGAACAGAAGCAAAACGAGTCAGATATGAGTGAGAACAAAAAAAAAAAAAATTAAAGTAAGATGTACGAGAGAAACTGAAAAACTAAAGAATAAGACTTAACAAAATTAACAAGAAACAGGCAAAGAATGCAGGATATTGAGACAGAATTACTAAAGAACAAAAAAAAAAAAAATAAAATCGTACAAGAGAACCATAAAAACAACTGAACCAGAAAACTAAGACTCAGCCGTAATATACACAAGTGAACCAGGAAACTAACAATCAGACATACAATAAAAACCAAAAGAACAAAAAAAAAAAATAAATAAATAAAATAAAGCCATACAACAAAGAATCACACATAAAATACACAGAGGAACGAGGAAACTAAGAATCAGACATGAGATATACAAAAAAAAAAAAAAAAAAACAGGAAACGACAACAGATCAAAAGGCAACACAATACAAAGTTGGGAGGTGAATGTTTTGTTATTTATGGCGTTCACTTGTGTGGCCTTTACTTAAGACTCGTGTAGTGGCTCGCCAATCAGGTGCTTTTTGTGCGTGCCCTTATCTCTCCAAATCTCAGCTGCGGCACGTACAATGCACGCTCCTTTACCGCTGCTGCTCGCTACTCTTATTCCTCCTCTGGACCTAGATTAGGCAGCTGCTGTATTTCCAGATACTTTGGATACATGTTTTTTTTTTTTTTTGACAATCGTTTTCTATTTTGTCATCTCTTATTGCTTTTGTTGTTGTTTACTGTTGTTTTACTCCTGGTATTCATTGTTTATTATTCTGGTAGAGGGTTATTCGCTGTATAATTTATTTTTTTTTCGTATGCCTTGTGATTTTTTTTTTTTTATTATTTTCTGTTTTTGTCATCATGTCTTATTGTTATTGTTTACTGTTGTTTATTCTTCTTAATCTTAATCTTATTTGAATTCAGCACGAGAGTTCTGCGCAGCATGATTTAGATATTATGGATATATTTGTGAAGCTTCTCTTCCTTCTATATTTGCTACCAAAGTTGATCTTATTAAATACTGTAATTTGCTTTTGTTTCTCTTGTCATTCGTGTTTTAATTAATATGAAGAGCAGTACGTGATGTGATTTAGATATTCTGGGTATTTTGTGAATATTTCTTTCGTTATCGTATTCTGTTCTGCCATCACGATTTATCTATTATTATTGTTGTTTACTTTTGTTTCTCTTATTTACGATTTAATTCAGAGAGCTGTATGCAATATGATTTAGATATTTTGGGTATTTCGTGAATTTTTATCTTTGTAATTATCGTTTTTTACCTTTGCCATCAAGTTTCATCTTATTAATATTGTTTACTGTTGTTCCTCTTGTTATTTAGTTAGACAGCTTTAGCATATCTGATTTCGATATTTCAGATACTTTTTGATTCATTATTATATTGTTATCTTATATTTTTGCTATCAAGGTTCATCTCATTTATCTCCGTTGTTATTTCTCTTGTCACTCCTGTTGCAATTATGCTGGACAGCTACAATACAATTTAAATATTCTATGTACATACGAGTATATTCCTGTTTTGCAATTGTCATGCGTTCGTTTTTCATTTAGATATTTTAAAAATATTTCGTTTAATAACTTTTCTTTGTTATCAAGGCACATCTCCTTTATTACTGCTGTTCTCTGATGATAGTCCTTTGACTCTTGTCCTAATTTTACTGCATTAAGCAATAATTCACACCACTAAGTACAATATATGAAGTCTTTATTACATACAAAAAAGGAGGCGGTAAAAATAATACATTTTGGAGGTGGCTGTAGAACAAGAAGAAACGTCTCAGAATGGCTGGTGACTGAGAAAAGTTGAGGCACATAGCAGTGAAAGAGCTGATATGATTTAAACGTTCTATAAACCTTCCAAGGCAACAAAAAAAAAAAAAAACAGAAAAAGACAACACGCTCACCGAAGATGAGTCCTAGAAGAGAATTTTCATAAAAAGTAGTCAACATTATAAGGATCCTAAAATTCTAACCAATGATCACTGTTTCGTGACCTCAAGGTATCACAAACCTAACAATCAGTCCGTAAAAAATATAAAAGTTAAATAAGTGAAGTAATTTTTACACCGAAGAGCATCAAGATTGTCATTGTAAATAGAATAACACAGCAATTCTCAGTTTGTCTCTAAAAAAGAAAAATTGTATTATCCTCTTGCATTTACGAGACTAGTGTATATATATATATATATATATATATATATATATATATATATATATATATATATATATATATATATATATATATATATATATATATATATATATATATATATATATATATCTCTCTCTCTCTCTCTCTCTCTCTCTCTCTCTCTCTCTCTCTCTCTCCCTCCCTCCCTCCCCGGCTCGTGCAAAATAAATGGGAGTCAAATATTACAAAACCATCAGGCAATAAATATATGAAAGTAAAAATAAGTGAAATAATTATCATCTCGACGAGTGTCAAGACTGTCATGGCTGAAGGCAAACTAACGACATAATTCTCTACTTTTTTCGCAAAAAATGAAAAAATAAATAATAATAATCTGCCTTATTTTCTTGCATTTATGAGACACGAGTACATATTCTCTCTCTCTCTCTCTCTCTCTCTCTCTCTCTCTCTCTCTCTCTCTCTCTCTCTCTCTCTCTCTCTCTCTGACTCGTACAAAATAAACGAAAGGAAAGTATCTCAAATCCATCCAACAAAATGCAAAAGTAAAAAATAAAAACAAGTCATAATGTCGACGAGTATTAAGACCGTCATTGGTGAAAGACAAGCTAACTCAGCAGTCATCAAGTTGTTTCGTCAAAGAAAACGTCCTGCATTATTTTCCTGCTGTTTGAGACGAATATCTCAATAAACTAGTAAGAAATATACACTGGACGTAATACAAGTGAAGTAATTATCATGCTGGCGAATATCACGATTGTTGTTGTTGGAAGACAGACTGTCCTGAGAATTCTCAAATAAAAAAAAATCACTATTCTCTTACATTTATGAGACACGAGTCTCTCTCTCTCTCTCTCTCTCTCTCTCTCTCTCTCTCTCTCTCTCTCTCTCTCTCTCTCTCTCTCTCTCTCTCTCTCTCTCTCTCTCTCTCTCTCTCTCTCTCTCTCTCTCTGACTGTTGCAAAACTAATGGGAAGTAAATGATGTAGCTACATGACCTCTACTTGTGCACCAAAAAAAAAAAAAAATTCGAAAAAATGTTTTATACTTAAGCTGGGTTGTTGGAAGGTGAACTCTCTCATTTACCTACTTTATCCAACAATTTAACTTATGTTCGCGGAGTTGTAAAAAATTAGACTTGTATCTAAAAATTATATATATACATATATATATATATATATATATATATATATATATATATATATATATATATATATATATATATATATATATATATATATATATATATATATATATATATATATATATATATATATATATATATATATATATATATATATATATATATATTCTAAAAACAAGTACAGTGGAACCCTGCAAGATAATTACTGATGAAACAAACTTGAGAATATAGCGATGATATTCCTAAAACGTAAAGGGAGTCAGTATGTTAATCTGCACTCGAATGGTGAGAGTGAGGTGATGGCAGCAGCAGCACAAGCCTTGGGTAAAGAGCAACATTGAAGTCAGAACGGCATGGCCTCATTGGGAGTCAAGCAGCAGCACAGAGCTCAGGTAGGCATCAACAGCAAGAACAGCAGCAATAACCAACACCACCAACAACATCACCAACACCAACAACAATAACAATATACCAATACAAATAACAGCAGCAGCAACACCACCATTACCACCACCACCACAACCACAACCACAACCACAACCACAACCACCACCACCACCACCACCACAACCACCACCATCATAACTGAAGCTGCATTTCGAGAGTAAAAATGGAAATCATAGAATTGTGGAAAGAGCTAAATGCAGCATACCGTACAGAAAGGCCGAGACTGTGGAAAGTGAGATGAGAAGAAAGATCTGTGAGACTGCAATAGGTACTGGTAGAGAGAGAAGCCACCACCACCACCAACAGCAACAGCATTATCATCATGAACAATAACAGCACCAACAGCACTACCACCATCAACAATAACAAAAACAACAACAATAGCAACAAAAACGATAGTAACGACAACAATAACCCCCTCACCACCACCACCACCACCACCGCCTCCAGCAACAAAAGCAAGAACAGGGACAGGAACAAAAGCACACAGTCGGTATCACAGCACCACAGCACCACAGCATCACACCAATTGTCTCCCCGTGCAGGAGTGTATGAAGTCATGTGTTTAGCAACCGGTGACATAACCAGATTAAAAGTATAATTTTTCATATGTTATTTATTCATGGCATTTTTTTTTTATCATCATCAGTGAACGCATTAATGTACTGCTTCCAACAATTATGAACTGGAACATAACGTGTGTGTGTGTGTATGTGTGTGTGTGTGTGTGTGTGTGTGTGTGTGTGTGTGTGTGTGTGTGTGTGTGTGTGTGTGTGTGTGTGTGTGTGTGTGTGTGTGTGTGTGCCTAGTTGTGTACAAGATTTGGGTCATCCTCATTTCGTGTTGTCTCCATAATTAATTCCTTTCCCCAACTTCGTCCAACTGGTGTGTGTGTGTGTGGGTGGGTATATGAGAATGAGAGAGAGAGAGAGAGAGAGAGAGAGAGAGAGAGAGAGAGAGAGAGAGAGAGAGAGAGAGAGAGAGAGAGAGAGAGAGAGAGAGAGAGAGAGAGAGAGAGAGAGAGAGAGAGAGAGAGAGAGAGAGAGAGAGAGAGAGAGAGAGAGAGAGAGACACACACACACACACACACACACACACACACACACACACACACACACACACACACACACACACACACACACACACACACACACACATTAACGACGCCCTTACTGACAACCCCCATCCCTGTAAGTATGTGGACGACTGCATCGTGGGCGTCCCAGTTTCCAACAAGAACCCGGACTACTCGCCACTGCAGGCAATTCTGGAGTGGCAACCAATTCTGGAGCGACTGCAGACGTGGACGGAGAAGAGCAGGATGACCATCAACCACAGTAAAACTGTGGTGATGCATTTCTGTACCTCCTCTGTACCAGTGCCCCCTCCCCAGCTCGCAGTGGGCCCTCACCCCCTCCAGGTGGTCCGATGTGTCAAGCTTCTCGGAGTCACGGTGGACGACCAGCTGACCTGGAAGCAGCATGTCGCCAGCACCGTAAGATCCGCTACCTACAGGCTGTACATGCTACGCAGACTCAGGTCGCTGGGGACGCCGACAGACGAGTTAAGGGGGGTGTACCCCACCTTCATCCTCCCCAAACTCATGTATGCCTCCCCAGCGTGGTCCTCCTCCCTCACACACACTCAACAGCTCCAGCTGGAGAGTGTGAAGAAAAGGGCGTGCAGGGTCATCCTCGGCCCTGCCTTCACCACCTATGATGAAGCCCTGACCACCCTGAGTCTGTCCAGACTATTCACCAGGCACCGAGAGGCTCTGGAGAAGTTTGGAAGGGGACTGCTGCATCATATACGTCTCAGACACATGCTGTCGTCTGACGCGCCTCGCCCGGTCCGTGCCACTAAACACCACAAGAAAATGCACCTCTAAAGGCGCCGCGCACGGACCGGTACAGACTCAGCGCGATTCCCACCATGGTGCGAACCATCAATCAATAGTATTTCCCTCTAGATTAGACTTAGCTTTAGGATAAATGTTAAGTATTTCCGCACCCCTCTGTACATTTTCAGTTTGTTAACTGCCTGAAGAATAAACCGTTTATTATTATTATTATTATTATTATTATTATTATTATTATTATTATTATTATTATTACACACACACACACACACACACACACACACACACACACACACACACACACACACACACACACACACACACACACACACACACACAGATAAACAGACAACAACAGAAAAACAAACTCAACAAGTCGCACACATTTCCGTCTCGGCCTCACTGCTTTCCCCTTCCAACCATCCTTCCTTCCTTCCTTCCCTTTCTCACCTCACACCTTCCCTCTCCCTTCACGTCCTGTATCACCACTACCCGCTTCCCTCCATCCTCCCTCCTTGCATTACCTGTTGATTAAAGACATAACCACGCCTTCTCACGCCCCTCCACTTGCCTCGGTTGCCTCCTCACCTTCTTAATGACGGAGAAACTGACAACAAAAGAAATTAGACGAGAATTTTATCTAAAGAATAAAATGAATAAAAGTTTTACCTAATGAAGAAGGAAAATTCCGAGCAAAATTATGCAGGAAAAAAGTAATAGAAATTAACTGAAAAATAGAGGGAAGGAAATGAAGGGTCGGAGGGTAACTACAGTAAAGAGACAGAAAAGGAAATTAAGAGAGGAAAACAGAGGGAAGAAAGAAAAAACAAAGCAGGGAGGAAAAGATACGATGATGAAACAAACAAACGATGGAATGAAACTAGAAACAAGAGGAAACTAAAAGCAAGATGAAAGGGAAATTCAGCTGAGAAAAACAAGGCGGAGGAAACTAAAAACGGAAAAGAAAAAAACAGGGAGATGGAAGAGGAAATCACACAAAACACTTAACTACGAAAAAAAATAATGAAGAGAAACATAGAAGAGAATATATATGGAAGGAAAATAAAACAGCGGAGAAAACTTCAAGGAAACTTGGAGGAAAAAAAACAAAGTGTTGGAGAGAAGATGGGTGTGGAATAATTAACGGAGGAAAGAGCACAGCGGAGGAAACAAACGGAGGAGGAAACTTTTGGGTGGAAAAGTTTTACAAAGGGGAGGAAACAAACGGAGATATACAAAATAAGGAAATTACAAAATAAGTGGGAGGAAAGTCAGTAAGTTAAAAACGTTCAGGAAAATCAAATAAAATGAAGTAAGAATAAAAAAAGTAAATCACGAAGGGAAAATACGAAAAATTAAAATATACAGAAAAATGTTCAAGAAAAAAATATCATGAAAGAAAAAAGTGAAGGTAAGTGATAGAAAACACGGAAAGAAATATAATAAGTAAGAAAAAAAAACTAATAATAAATCACGAAAATAAACATATCAACGTATCTCAGAAAAAAATAAAATAATAAAAGGAAAAAGTAAAATAAAAACAAAATAACAAACAGGAAACCAACTGCATGCAAGGCTAAATTCTGAAACGCAAAAACAAAAACAAAAACATAAAAAAGAAAAAGAATAAACAAAAAAAGGAAAACATCTGGCGGAAAGAATGAAAAATGAAAGGGAAAACCGAGGGAAACTGAGTCATTTGCAAGGCTAACAAACAGGCGAGCAGAACACACAAGCGCACAAACAAACAATGGTCACTGGTATTGACAGAACGAGGAGGAGGAGGAAGAGGAGGGGAGAAGGAAGAGGAGATCAGTCACAATGCAACCACCAAAGTTATTCTTCACGGTAAAAAGAGATGCATCATATTTTTAAACCAAATTTCCAACTCTTGCTTGACCAGGAGAAATAAGATACACAATTTTTTTAAATATTTTTCATCGTCAGTTTTGCTTCCAACTTTAAAAAGAGCGAATTGACTTTTTTTTTTCCAAGCAGATAAATAAGTATATTCTTCTTTGCTTCCTGGAATGTTTTATTTTTTTCTTCTTCTTTTGATCTTTTCTTTCATGGTAAGAGTAAAGGCATGAATTTTTGCTTTATTTATTTTTCAATTTTTTTCAATCACTTATTTATTTTTGACAAGGGAAAGCGAGCAAGAGAGAGAGAGAGAGAGAGAGAGAGAGAGAGAGAGAGAGAGAGAGAGAGAGAGAGAGAGAGAGAGAGAGAGAGAGAGAGAGAGAGAGAGAGAGAGAGAGAGTGTGTGTGTGTGTGTGTGTGTGTGTGTGTGTGTGTGTGTGTGTGTGTGTGTGTGTGTGTGTGTGTGTGTGTGTGTGTGTGTGTGTGTGTGTGTGTGTGTGTGTGTGTGTGTGTGTGTGTGTGTGTGTGTGTGTGTGTGTGTGTGTGTGTGTGTGTGTGTGTTGCATTGTCACACGCTTACCCTGATTGGTCCCTGATTGAAATTCTCCCTCCCTCTCTTTTTCTCTCTCCTCTCCCTCCCTCTTCTTCCTCTCCTTTTCTTCTTTCCTTCCAAGTAATCTCCTTTTTCCTTCTGTCTCTCTTTCATTCGGCAGGAGATATCACCACCTCCTCCTCCTCCTCCTCCTCCTCCTCCTCCTCCTCCTCCTCCTCCTCCTCCTCCTCCTCCTCCTAATCTATCTTCCTTCTCTTATCTTCACTTTCTTTGCATTTTTATTCTTTCTATTTCAATTTTTTATATTTTTATTTCAATATTTGTACAATCCTCCCTTCCTTTTCTCTTATTTCTTTGTCTTTTCTTCGTTCTCGTCTCATCATCTTCTTCCTCACCACTTCATTTTTTTCTCTCTTTTATCCTACTTCCTTATCTCCATTACATTTTCTTCCTCTGCTATTTTTTTCTCTCTCTCCATCTATTATCTACATCCTCAAATTTCCCTCCATCCCTCCCCTCTAATTCACTCTCTTCACCCATTCACTCATTCACATCCATCATTCCTTTCTCCCTTCCTCCATCGTTCCTTTTCTCCCTCCCATGTTCATCATTCTTCCTCCATTCCTTCTTTCCTTCCTTCCTCTTCCCTCCAAACACTCACTCATACTTCCCTTCCTCCACTTTCCCTTCCCACGAGTCCTCTTCTTTTCCTCCCTCTCCCCCTCCTCCTCCTCCTCGAGTTTTCCCTCACCTCTCGTTTTCTTTCCTCATTCCTCTTACTCCATTTCAGCTATCACTACTTTATGTCTTCGATCTCCTCCTCCTCCTCCTCCTCCTCCTCCTCCTCCTCCTCCTCCTCCTCCTCCTCTTCCTCCTCCTCGTCTATTTCCCTGATCTATGCCTCCCCAGTTTCCTCCTCTCTCTAAGCAAATATTTCCCTCTGCTCCTCCTCTTCCTATTCTCTTATTGCCTCCTGCGCTCTCTCTCTCTCTCTCTCTCTCTCTCTCTCTCTCTCTCTCTCTCTCTCTCTCTCTCTCTCTCTCTCTCTCAATTTCGTTTGTCAAGCAGGATTTTTTAAAATTTCCCATGACAGCTCTCTCTCTCTCTCTCTCTCTCTCTCTCTCTCTCTCTCTCTCTCTCTCTCTCTCTCTCTCTCTCTCTCTCTCTCTCTCTCTCTCTCAAGGGGTCATGAAAAGCAACACTCGCCCCACATCTGTCTCACACACCTGCCGCCACCAACACTGGAGTCACCACACCAACCGCTACTCACCACCGGCACTTTTATTTAACTCCCCTCCCTCCCCACTTCCCTGTCTCCCTTCATTCACTCCAACTCCTTCCTTCCTTCCTTCCTTCATTCATTCCCTCTAGCACTTTCTCATACTAAATCTTCTAGTCTTCTTTCTTTTTATTCTTCCCTATTCTTCTCTTTTTCTCTTCTTATTATTCTCCTTTATCATTCCTTTTTCTTCCAACCTTTTCTCTCTTGTTATGCCATCCTTCCTTCTTTATTATCTCTTCTCTTTATATGTTTCTCCCTTAACCTTCTTTATTGTTCCTTCTTTATTCTCTTTCCCTTCCTTATTATTTCTTTCATTTTCTCTTCTCTTTACACTTCTCTTCCTTCTTTTTTTTCTTTATTCTTCTCTCTTTTTGCATCTTTCTCCCAAATTCTTCCTTATCCTTTTCTCCTTACTTTCGTTTTTCCTTATTCTCTTTCCTTATTCTCCCTCTGCTCTCTACTTCTTTTTTACTCTTTTGTTATTTTCTGCTGCTTTCCTTCCTTATTTTTACGGCTTCCTTCTTCTTTGCCGTCTTGAATTATCTTTTTATTCTTATTCTTTATCTTTTTTCTCATCTAACATATTCCTGCTTTCTTATTTTCTTCCTTTTGTTCGTTCATTTTTCTCTCTCTCATCTCTCTTAACCTTCTTTTCTCATCTTCACTTCTCTATCTCTCTTTTATTCACTAACTCCTGTTTCTTTATTCTTACCCTTTATTCTCGCCTTTCCTCTTTTATCATCCTTCTTCATCTTTATTCTTCTAACTCTTCCTAATTCATTAACATTTTTTTCTTGTTCTTTTTTTTACTCTTCTCCCATTTTTTCATCCCCTTATTAATTTCCCTTCTCATTCTAACCTAATCTTTATTTCCTACTTACCCTATTTCACATTCATCATTCCTTCATCTTTCACTTATTTGGATCTTATTTCCACATTTCTTATTTCTTTCATTCTATAAATTCTCTAAAAAAATATATCTATCTATTCTGTGTGTTTGTCTGTCTGTCTGTTTACCTGTTTGTCTGTCTCGGCGTGGTTATCTATTCCTCATTCTCTGCATCCTTTTTCCTTTCCATCCCTCTCTCATTCCTTACCTTTACTTATTTTCATCCATTTCCCCCTATCGCTACTTTCTATCTCAGTCCACTCTCCAATATTATTCTCTCTGTCCGTCTGTCTGTCTCTGTTTATCTGTCTGTCTGTCTCGCAGCGTCAACGCCTCGTCCCTCTTTCATCTTTTACTTTTATTAATTTTCATCCATTTTTCTACAATACCGCTGTTCTCACTATCTCTCTGTCCTTTCTCCCACATCACTGCTCTATCTGTCGGGTTGTCTGTCTGTGTTTGTCCGTCTCACCAAGTCAATGACTCTCTATCTCCTTCAGATCCTCATCGCGTGGTGACTCAAACCAAAGTATTCGTCGCAAACAACACAGCCTCCACTAAAGACGGTAAGTCAGTCAGTCTCTCTCTCTCTCTCTCTCTCTCTCTCTCTCTCTCTCTCTCTCTCTCTCTCTCTCTCTCTCTCTCTCTCTGACTAGTACCAGTGTAGAATAGTAACATTTCATTGTTTACTATATAACGTGCATGTAAAGTACATTAATGCGATATTACTTTTTTCCTCGAGTCAAAACTACACAAAAGAGGAAATGGCATCTCATCACTGAGACTCAGAGAAACCCATGTCAATAAATCAACCGCTGGCACCAATTGTGTTCTGTTGGACAACTAAACTGTCTTGCAGAAATAAGAAAAAAAATTTTAAAAAATCATAATATAGAGTTATTTTTCCCCTAAAGTCAAACATGAAAAAGGGATCGAAATGACAACTCGTTATGAAAACTCGGGAGAGAAACCATACAGTAATTAATCCCACCGCTCGCACAACTGTATTCTAGTAGACAGTCTTGCTGATAAGAGAAAAAAAATGTGTAAAAATTCATGGTTACATTTTTTTTTCCCAAAACCATGATCAATAAGTTCTACCACTTCCATCAATTGTATTTTCATGGGCAAATAAATAACACTTGTGGAAATAAAAACTAAAAGTTGATGTAAAAAACTCATTATGTTGTGTTGCCTTTATCCTTGAACACAACAGTACACAGTGAAGCAAGTGACAGCTCACCATTAAAGCAGTTAACAATTAACAGCAATAAATCCCATTGCTGCCACCAACTGTATTTTAGTTGGCTAACAAATACCACTGTAGAAATAAGGAAAAAGTCGATGTAAAAATCAAGAAGAAGAAGAAGAAAAAAAAAAAAGAAGCAGAAGCAGAAGCAGAAGCAGAAGCAGAAAAAGAAGAAGAAGAAGAAGGAGAAGAAGAAGAAGAAGAAGAAGAAGAAGAAGAAGAAGAAGAAGAAGAAGAAGCACTGAATACAAAAAATATTGCTTAAATATATGTTTCGTAAATTTCTCTCTCTCTCTCTCTCTCTCTCTCTCTCTCTCTCTCTCTCTCTCTCTCTCTCTCTCTCTCTCTCTCTCTCTCTCTGATCCCGTCATTTGCTTCAAGTCTACACAAAAAAAAAATCAGGTCACGGTCAAGGGATTTACTTCACAAATTTTTCCTTCTCTCGTGGACGATGTCTTTGTTGGAACTCTTTTCTCGCCTTTAAGTTAAAAAAAAAAAAAAAATATTGGATTGGTGGTGGTGGTGGTGGTGGTGGTGGTGGTGGTGGTGGTGGTGGTGGTGGTGACCTGGTTTCCTTCCCTCATCTAAAAACCAAAGTGCGAAGTGATGTTTGCCAGAAAGTTGGGAATAAATAATACATGGAAAAAAAAAATGTAGACACGCGACAGGGAAAGCAAGAGAGGTGAGGGGCTGTAAGTGAGATGCTGAGCTACGTACCACCACCATCTCAACCACTACAGCACCACCACCACCATCACTACACGTAGCTACTCTGGTGAAATATTCTTACTTGAAACACACACACACACACACACACACACACACACACACACACACACACACACACAGTTTTAAGAAATATAAATATGACAAATTTAATTACATTACTAATGCACCGTGCATATCGTCTCTCTCTCTCTCTCTCTCTCTCTCTCTCTCTCTCTCTCTCTCTCTCTCTCTCTCTCTCTCTCTCTCTCTCTCTCTCTCTCTTAATCTGTCCCTGCCCCCTCAGACGGACAGACAGACAGACAGACAGACAGACAGACAGACAGAGACACACACACACACACACACACACACACACACACACACACACACACACACACACACACACACACACACATACACACATACACACACACATCGAAATAGTAGTTACTGATATATTTTGTACCACGAACACACATTATACAATATAAATAACCTATACTTTTATACAGTACACTCATATACGGTTCAAATTCACACATAAAACAAATAACTACATAAAAAAGAACGGAGAAACACACACACACACACACACACACACAACCAGTCTCACTCCCTTACCGAAATCATTGCACGGACTATTGCCTTTCTATAATTGAATTAGTATACACAAAAAGCACGGGCGACTTCTTATCCTTCTCTCTCGTGACGCCGGAAGGACCTGCTGTAATTGAATCAATGCACAGGACCCTCTGGCGCCGAGTTATTTATCCATAGCGTCACTTTTCCTCATCGCCACAGACACCCCGAGACCTGAGGTGTTCGTGTATAGTCCTGGACAGATGTAGATGAATGTTGTGGAGTGCTGGGGAGAGTATAGTAGTGGAGGGATGTATGGATGGACTGATGATGAGAGGGCTACTACGATACACAGTGGGCAGATAAGTATAGAAAGAGAAGTGGAGGGATGTTTGGGATGATGAAGAGATGTATGAATGCATGAATAAACATATAGACAGATAGGTGGAGCGTGTATTGGTAGAGAGATACAGATAGGTGGAGAAATGTATGGTTGTTTGAAATGGATGGAAGGTTAGTTGAGATTAGTAGATGGATATTTGATAGATGGACGGATAGACAGACAGACAAACAGACAGACAGATAGAGAGATGGATATTAACTGATTCATCGACTGATTGACTGAATACATGAAGTAAATGAATGAATGAATAGATAAATAAATTAATAAATAAATGAGTGAGTGAGTGAAAGGGTATTTTTTTTCATTAACCACTCATTACACTAATCATTCAACTGACAAGTATAAAGATAATGAAACAGACTGCACAAAATCTCTCACTTTCAAGCTCTACATGTGCAGCAACACAGCCGCCTTCACTCAAACATTACCCAAAAACAAAGTGCACACACACACACACACACACACACACACACACACACACACACACACACACACTGACCCAGCTAACAGGATGAATCACCACAGATTACACTGAACCACTGAAGAATAATTGTCTGGACAGATAATCCCACATGGAGACAAATTCAAAGGGAATGCAATTTACCTAATGGCAATGAATATTATTTAACCCAAAATTATCCTGATTAATAGCTTTAATTTAACAAAATGCCTGAGACGAAATTAGCCTACGAGAGAATTTACAGTGTGATCTTGAATTATATTTTATGTGTCTGGTTGAGAATAGAGGATGAAACGAGAGCTTAAAATATAATGTGTTCTATTGCTGGTGTCCGGTGTGAAGTTTCTCTAAGTTTTGTCGTATAGAAAATTCTCATTTGCTTTACTGAATTTGTCTCAATTCTTGCAAGGTAGCTTTATGTGTAATGTGGGAATTCTATTTTTTTATTATTTCTTTCTGGGAGTGATATATTAAGTGATGCGCTCTCTCTCCTCTCTCTCTCTCTCTCTCTCTCTCTCTCTCTCTCTCTCTCCTCTCTCTCTCTCTCTCTCTCTCTCTCTCTCTCTCTCTCAATACTCCCGTGTCACTTTCTTTTCCATAATTTACATTTCTTCCATATTTTTTTCTTTTGATTCTTTTTTCCCCTCTTCCTCTCCTTCCTCTCTACCTCCGTCTGTCTCCCTTCCTTCCTACTACTTTTCTTTCTTCTCTTTCTTTCATATTCCTTAACTTATTTTCTCACTAGTTTCTTTTATTTTCACTCTCCTCTTTCTCCCTTCCCCATACCTCCCCTCTCTTACCTCCACTCTATTTTCTCCCTTCTTGCCACCCACACATGTCCCTTCTTAACAGGCAGCTCAGTTCCGTCCCACCGCTTGAGTTAAGTCGTACCCTCCTATTAAAATCTCCCTTACGAACCCAATTACCTATATCACGCTTAAGATATATTTGGGTCCGGCCATAACTAATCAGAATTAAGAAGTGGAAACTCTTACAACACCAGTACAAGTGTTTAATGGGGCATGGAGTCTCTAATGCTAAGTAAATTAACCTTTTTTTTTTTTATTGTCACTCGAGACTGTACTGTAAATGTTATAAGGGGAGGTGATTGGTGGTAGGCGAAGGAGTGACTAGATTATAAGAGTGGGGAAAATATGGAAATTAGTTGTGGAAATAAATTGTGTGTAAGTAGAAGAAAGAAAGAAAATATGGTAGTGGCAGATTAGAGGCAGAGAAAGGTAGTATATGTAGATGAGAAATGAAAAAAAGAACTTTGTACATAGGAAGTGTAAGAGAGCATGTGTAGATGAGGATGAAAAAATTAATGTGGGTAGAAAAGAAAGCTAAAGCATGAGCGCAGAAATAGAAGAATAATGTAAGTAGATGATGGGAAAAAAAAGCTCGTATAGACAGAAACGAAAAAAAAAAAGTGTTTCAAGAATAGAGCAAAGAAACAGTATAGGTAAATAGGGATAAAAAAATATGTACGAAGATACGAAAGGAAAAAAAATATAGTGCCAGATGACAGAAATGACGACAATTTCAAGTAGGAATGGAAACAATAACTGAATTAGAAAACCACAATATGAAGATGGAAGTAGAAAAACAATAATGTTAAAAGATCATGGAAGAATAGTGCACAAAGGTAGGACATGGAGGAAATAGAATAGATAAGGTTGAAAAAGAGTTGGGAAGTAAGTGCTAGCAGGTGGAGAGAAAAGTTAACCTACATGGGAATAGAAAAAAAAGGAAATAATGATACGGATAAGGAGTAAAACTTATAATGAAAACTTGAATGAAAAACAAAATTGGAAAAAAACTCAAAGTACCAATATGCATAAAAAAAAAAAAACATGAATCTAGAAAGAAAGTGAGAGAAAGAATAGGGAAATGGATAGGTGAGAAAATTTCAAGGGATATGCAAAGTGAGGGCAAGGAAATGCAAGGCAAGGCAAAGGTTCAAGTTAGTGTAGGCTCAGCTTTATGTAATGGGTTCTCACGGTGCGGTAATATTCATTTTAAACCCAACACCAGGCAGTGAGAGAGAGAGAGAGAGAGAGAGAGAGAGAGAGAGAGAGAGAGAGAGAGAGAGAGAGAGGAGAGATGAGAGAGAGAGAGAGAGAGAGAGAGAGAGAGAGAGAGAGAGAGAGAGAGAGAGAGGGGGGGGGAGACGGAGAGGGAGAGTGAGAGAGGCGCTGAGTGACTAGTTGTTGGATTCACACACACACACACACACATTCTCTCTCTCTCTCTCTCTCTCTCTCTCTCTCTCTCTCTCTCTCTCTCTCTCTCTCTCTCTCTCTCTCTCTCTCTCTCTCTGACATTCCCAGTATTCTATTTATAATTTCTTCTGTATAATGAGAAAGCTATATTATTCAAGAATGTCTTCGATATATCTTTTGAAAATTATCTTAAGGTTAGCGAATATTACTGATACTTACACATTTAGTTGATACCTCTCTCTCTCTCTCTCTCTCTCCTCTCTCTCTCTCTCTCTCTCTCTCTCTCTCTCTCTCTCTCTCTCTCTCTCTCTGGACAAGCCATAAGCCTCTCTCTCTCTCTCTCTCTCTCTCTCTCTCTCTCTCTCTCTCTCTCTCTCTCTCTCTCTCTCTCTCTCTCTCTCTGGACAAGCCATAAGCAAACACAACGCGAACACTACCCATCCCACACAACACAGACACAGCTTGGCATTATTAACAGCTCCCCTCAGCCACACACGAGCAGTTTAGGTCACCAGTTCCCGAGAAAACGAAATTCCAAAGCCTCTAGGGAGATTGAGACCCGCAGAATAACTCAGATTATTGGCAAAAATACTAATCTTTTAATCCCTATAAGGTTTAAAGGGTAGGACTGAGTGAAATATGCAGCATTTACTTTCCGCAAAGACTCGTATTGTATGGATAATATTTCAACGCACCTCTTGCCTCAGGATTCTCGACAAGGGAGCGACGTGTAGTGAGGCTGATGAACCTGAACCTCAACCACTTGTTAACAAAGGACATGTGTGTTGGGGAGAGAGAGAGAGAGAGAGAGAGAGAGAGAGAGAGAGAGAGAGAGAGAGAGATGAGAGAGAGAGAGAGAGAGAGAGAGAGAGAGAGAGAGAGAGAGAGAGAGAGCAACGAGGGAAGAAAATAGGACGCTCCGCTCCATTCCACTTAGCTCCAGTCCAGTCCAGTCCAGTCCAGTCCAGTCAACTCCACTCCACTCCAGTCTACTCCACTCCATTTTGTCCCAATACCTCTGCGCTCTAACTTGCTTCAACTTACCTCCTACTCCTCTCTGTTTCAATTCCACTCCGCTCCCACTCCACTAACAATCCCGATACCGATCCACTCCGCTCCGCTTCTCTTCTCTCGCAGTTGCCTTCCACTCCACTCCAGACACTCTCTTCCAATCCACTCATTCACTCACTCTCTTACTCTTACTCACCCACTCACTCATTCTGTCTGCATCATTCGGGCTTACTCCACTCCACTCCACTCCACTTTCTTTCCTCTCTACCTGTTTATAAATTATGGAATCATTTAAGTATTTGACTTTCTTTTACTTGCTTTATCAATTCCTTCATGTGGGAATTAGATTCTCTCTCTCTCTCTCTCTCTCTCTCTCTCTCTCTCTCTCTCTCTCTCTCTCTCTCTCTCTCTCTCTCTCTCTCTCTTTAAATTATAGAATCATTCAGTTACTTCATTTGCTTTAACTCAATAAGACGTCCCAACTTCTATCCATCTCTCTAATATAGAAATTCAATATTCTCTCTCTCTCTCTCTCTCTCTCTCTCTCTCTCTCTCTCTCTCTCTCTCTCTCTCTCTCTCTCTCTCCTCTTTCTCTCTCTGCAAATTGTTAACTCATTTATTTTACTTTATTTTTCCCTGTCAATAAATCAGATACATAGGAATAATTCACACGTTGAAGGATTAAAGGGAATATATCTTCCTTCTTTGTCTGTGTGTGTGTGTGTGTGTGTGTGTGTGTGTGTGTGTGTGTGTGTGTGTGTGTGTGTGTGTGTGTGTGTGTGTGTGTGTGTGAGTGTGTGTGTGTGTGTGTTTCTCTCTGAAGTGTCATAAAAATACGAGAATTATTTATACTTGCATTTACTGGGAGCCATGCGTGCCAGCAGAGAGAGAGAGAGAGAGAGAGAGAGAGAGAGATGAGAGAGAGAGGAGAGATGAGAGAGAGAGAGAGAGATGAGAGAGAGAGAGAGAGAGGAAGAGAGAGAGAGGAGAGAGAGAGAGAGAGAGAGAGAGAGAGAGAGAGAGAGCGCAACAAATAACATGCCAGCAAAATAAGGCAGGCGAGTATCTTAACGATGATCTACAATGTATTCCTTTCATTTACCTTCCTTCCTTCCTTCCTTCCTTCCTCCTTTGTCTTCCTTCCTTCTTCCTCCTTTATCTTCCTATCTCACGTCCTATTTTGTAATTTATTCTCTTGCTCCTTTTTTTTTCTCCGCGCTTTTGTCCTTTTGGTCTTTCATGTAGTAGTAGTAGTAGTAGTAGTAGTAGTAGTAGTAGTAGTAGTAGTAGTAGAATATTAAGCGAAACTTTGTATGGAGATTTTAAGTAGTAGCTAAAAATAGTATGTATATAGTTGAATATTACAGTCATTATCTTCAGTAGGGTTGGGGATAATTACCTCCAACTCATGAAAGCCTCTTTGTGATCCGTGAATGAACATGTGGTGGAGGTATCAGTAGCAGTATTAGAAAAAAAAATAAATAAATGAAAAAAAGTAATAGTAGTAATAGTTGTTTTTTGTTAGGTAAAAAGATGCAATAGTATTTTTCTTCCAAAGTATTTTTACCGCAATTTATCATCATCATCATCATTTTCCTTGTCACCTAAACATCATCATCTCTCAATCACCACCATTAATCAGTCCATCAATCGTAATTATCTTTCGCAAATCAGTCAATTACTATCTTTCTATTCACTTCATCAATCAATCAGCAATATTTTTTTTTTTCATTTCGTTGTCCTTCACCAGAAACCGTGTTACGTAAAAAAGACGAATCATTCAGTCAATTAGCACGTTACCCCGTCACTCAGTCATCACTACCTTATTCATTCAATCACTAATATTTCTTTCCCAGGCACTCACTCACTCACTCACTCACTCACTCACTCTATGAATCATTTACTCACTTTCTTTCCTCCGGGCAAGCTTTAGGTATTTACGTCCTTACTCATTCATTCAATCAATCGCTTAATTTTCTCCTTTCCCAGACAAGAAGGTTCGATCACTTATTCACTCAATCACTCTTTCCTCCTCTCCCTGGCAAGAATATAAGAACAAAAACGTAAAAGTAAGGACGCTGCAAGCTGTCATGCCTCCACGTATTAGTCCGTGATAGCTTCTGGTGCTCACTTTCCTTCTCTCAGTTGGATTTCTATTCCACAGGGATTTTTCTACAAGTTTTTTATTACTTTTGGCCTGAACTCTCATGTAAAAAAAATCAATTAACGTTTCTGTAAATCACTAACTTACTCATTCACTCACTAAATCACTTCATTCCTTCTCCCCCAGGCAAGCTTCGGGTGGAGATCCTTGGACTCCGCGAGAGGTACATTGAGGAAGGCTCGTCTCTCACCCTCACTTGCCTGGTTACCTCGGCACGGAAGCCCTCCACCCTCGTGTACTGGTACCATGACACCAGCCTTATCGACTACAACTCCCCGAGGGGCGGCGTCGACCTCAAGGTAATGGAGGACATACCGGTTCTTCTGATCTTGCTAACTATATGCCTTCCCTCTTCTCGCGCCTATGCTGCATAAGACTTTCTACTTTCTCTCACCCCTATTCTGTCCACTTTTCTAATACAAGAGTTAACCAGTATTTTCAATCATTCATCCCTTTTTCTGGTAAACTCTGGAACTCCCTGTCTGCTTCTGTATCTCCTCCTTCCTGTGACATGAATTTCTTTTTAAGAGGAAGGTTCGAGGATTGTTTTGGGCATTTTTTTTACTTATCTTTCCCCCCCTTGAATAGTGCTGCTCTTACACAGAAAAAAGATAAATCTCTCCTATCTAGTAAACCTTTCTTATCACTAACCACTCTGAGACGTCTTCTCTTGTTCTATAGCCACCTCTAAACAATGTACTGGCTAAGACTTGCAAAATCCATCCTTTTTGATGCCCTCTTTTTTCTTATGTGTGCTTAAAGACCTCATGCAATGCTCTTAGTGCTATGAATTGTTGCATATCGCAGTGAAAGGAGGTACGTGGTAGTGAAACTGGGTGCCATATTCTGAAACACTTCTAACCGCATCTCCATTAAATTTAAAAACCTCTAATTCAAGTTACACAGATTTTTAAGAGTGATTTCATAGTTACTGTGTCGAATTAACAAGATTTCTACATTCTTAACTGGAGAAACACTCTCGAGAACCCGGTTAATCATGTGTGGCCTTTGGAAATAGTCGTGATGAGAGAGAGTAGGGCGTTTCAGAATTCGGGCCTGAGTAAGGGATAATGGTAATAATAATGGGTAATAACGGTAATGCTGATGGGTACTGTGTAAGAGGGAGGTGGTATTGGGTAAGGGGAAGGTGGTAACGGACAATGTGGAGGTGTGATTTGGTTAGGTTTGGATGAAGTAAGATAAGGTATACCTTAAGTTAGGGTAGTTAAGGTAAGGTAAGGTAACTCTCTCTCTCTCTCTCTCTCTCTCTCTCTCTCTCTCTCTCTCTCTCTCTCTCTCTCTCTCTCTCTCTCTCTCTCTCTCTCGTATCCTGAGCTAGACTTCTCGACATATAATGAAAAAAAAATTCTTACGTTTCGATTGAAGGTCCAGTAATAATTGTAATAAATTATTACTTCTTGTTAGTCATTTGAAATTACTGTTTTATGGAAAATATGTGCGTGTGACTGAGGTAAGCCATTCGTCTCTGTAAATCAACATCCTTTGATTAAACATAATATCGCTGAAAACACGTTTTTTTTTTTTTTATTTCAGTAAACCAAACGGTAAATCACGTTTCAAAGTATATGTAAATAATAAGTTTAACAATTACAACAGATTATACGCTGTAGAGGAGGAGGAGGAGGAAAAGGAACAAGAACAATAACAGTAAGAACAAGAAACAAAAACAAAACAAAAAACAAAGAGAAAATAAAAACTAGAGAGGGAGAAAAGGGTAAAAGTGCTTCAAGAGGCGGCTTAAGGGTGGTGGTGCAACAAGGTTATTGCATGAAATAAAAGTAGTAGTGGTGGTAGCGGCGGCGGCGGCGGCGGTGATGGTGGTAGTGGTGGTCGCACACAAGCTTTAGGGGAGTGTGGAAAAAAAGAGGCTGCGGTTGAAATATATAGAACAAGGAAAGGCACGGCTGAGTGGAGTGTGTGTTCATATGAGAAACGCTGGAAATAGAGAAACTAGAGGCAGGAGAGGTATGTTTTGGAGAGAGAGAGAGAGAGAGAGAGAGAGAGAGAGAGAGAGAGAGAGAGAGAGAGAGAGAGAGAGAGAGAGAGAGAGAGAGAGAGAGAGAGAGAGAGAGAGAGAGAGAGGTAAACAAACACAAACACACATACACAGAAAAGAAACGAAGACAATTTAAGAAAGAATGGAGAGGGAGGAAAGGGATACGAGAAGTTGATTTAAGAAAGGAAGGAAGGGAGGGATAGGATATAAAAGCGAGGGAGGAGAGAAAGGAAATGAGAGGAAGAGAGAGCAAGGGAGAGAGAAGGAAGAAGGGAGTAAGAGAAGTTGATTTCTGAAACGAAAGGAGGAAGGGTAGGATAGCTTAGGGTTGGAGAGGGAGGGAAGGGGAGTAAAATAAATGGATTAAAGGAAGGAAGGAAGGAAGGAAGGAAGGAAGGAAGGAAGGAAGGAAGGAAGGAAGGAAGGAATGAGAGAGAGAGAGAGAGAGAGAGAGAGAGAGAGAGAGAGAGAGAGAGAGAGAGAGAGAGAGAGAGAGAGAGAGAGGGGGTGGGGGAGGGGGAAGGAGGAATGAAGAAAGGGAGCGAAAGAACGATCGAACGAATAAACGAACGAAAGAAAAAGACAAAATGATATATAAAAAGAAACGAAGGAAACAAAAGAATAAAGCAAGAAACGAGAAGGAAATAAGAAATAGCAACTCACAAGGGAGGAAGAATATGAGAGAAAGTGAAAAGAGAAAATGGAAAAAAAAATAAAAGGAAGAAGGAAAGGAACAAAAGGAATAACACCAATAATCAGAAAGAAAGGGAATAAAGATAAATAAGAATTGAATAAAAGGAATACCAACATTAATGGGGCGGAGAGGAAGCAAGGAAGGAAGGAAGGAAGGAAGGAAGTGAAAGGAAGGAAAGAAGGACGGAAAAGGAAACAAGATATACTTCCCCCAATAGCAAAGGTTTCACTGCCGGCCAACACCGACCACCCCCCATCCCCCCCGGACCGATAAAAGGCTCCGCTACTAATACTCTTCGTGCCTTCGATAACACAAGAGAAGGAGAGAAGGCAGCGAGTTATACATTACTCCGCCTGTGCTTACTCTTACATCTTACAATACGTCTGGTCTCACGTTGGTATGTGAGCGTTTGGTGATTTCTTTGTTGTTGCGTATTCAATCAAGTCAGTATGTCAGTCAGTAGGTCGGTTGAACATCACTTTTTTTTTTCTCTCTCTCTTTATATTCGTATCATGTTCCTCTGATTGGCTTTTCCTGTATATATAATCGTAAAAAGGTTATCTGCTCCTCCTCCATCTTTATGTCGACTTTTATGGGGGAGACTGATCAAGGCTGTTTTATATTACCTTTGCATTCCATTTTTTTATTATCTTTCTTCCCTATTACCTCTTTTTATTCTTCTCAAATTAGGACTGTTTTCATTTCATTTTTTCTCATGTTATATGCTCTACACTTACTCCACTATTTCATAAAGCTTGACGAGGAATTATAGAAGAAAAAGAAAAAGAATTTATGACGGCTAAATGTTACGGGACTATCATGGAAACCAGCTGAACATATATTGAAAATTGGGAATAGAAGAGGGTGAACAAAATTTCGTCTCATGGAGGAGGAGGCAGTAGACACCTGCCAAAACGATAATTACTCCCAGTGAGGTCTAAAGCACAGTTCAGGGGGTGATGTGAACTTATCATTAAACCCAGCTGTGACCTCACTGAACGTTTCCCTTTGTGTCTCACAACACAAGGGGACAGTCACAGCCTGCCCTCTAAAGACAACTCTCTTCCTCCAAACAAAATTACAAGCACCTAATAACACACACACACCCTTCACTCAAAAATTTCAAAATCATCATGGAGACTCCTACACCAGCCTAGGAGTCCCCATCTGGGAAGGGGACCATAAATGTCCCCACGTCGGACTGCCTTTCTGTCGACGACCCTAAGTGTCTTGACACCCGCCTCAACTTTTTCGTCATTAATTTCTGCAACATTCGCGGTCTAAGATCTAATTTTCAATCTGTAGAACACCATCTCTCCTCTTCTCAACCTCATCTTCTTTTCCTCACAGAAACTCAGGTGTCTGAGGCAACTGACAGTAGCCCCTTTTCTGTTCCCTCCTACTTTCTCTATCCTCATTTTCGATCCAAAGCTGGATGCTGCGTTTAGGTGCACAATGACTTAACCTGCTCTCGTACCCACGCTCTTGAATCTTCCGAGTTTTCCACCATCTGGCTACGACTACAGAGTCACTCTCAAACTAAATTTATCTGTGCTGTATACCTTTCACCTAACTCCTCTGACTACAAGAAATTCTTTGACTACTTAACTTCCAAAGTGGAGCATATTCTGACCCTTTTCCCTTTTGCAGAGATCTCCATTCTTGGAGACTTCAATGTTCACCACCAACTTTGGCTTTCCTCTCCTTTCACTGACCATCCTGGTGAACTAGCCTTCAACTTTGCTATCCTCCACGACCTAGAGCAATTGGTGCAACACCCTAATCGCATTCCTGACCGTCTTGGAGATACGCCCAACATTCTTGACCTTTTCCTGACCTCTAATCCTTCTGCTTATGCTGTCATCCTTTCTTCTCCGTTGGGCTCCTCCGATCACAATCTCATATCTGTATCTTGTCCTATCGCTCCAATCCCTCCTCAGGATCCCCCTAAGCTGAACTCTTCGCACATACCTTTGCTAAAAACTCTACCTTGGACGATTCTGGGCTTGTTCCTCCCTCTTCTCCACCCTCTGACTACTTCATGCCACCTATTAGAATTCTTCGCAATGATGTTTTCCATGCCCTCGCTGGCCTAAACCCTCGGAAGGCTTATGGACTTGATGGGGTCCCTCCTATTGTTCTCCGAAACTATGCCTCCGTGCTTGCACCTTTTCTAGTCAAACTCTTTCAGCTCTGTCTGTCAACATCTACCTTTCCTTCTTGCTGGAAGTTTGCCTACATTCAACCTATTCCTAAAAAGGATGACCGTTCTAATCCCTCAAACTATGGTCCAATTGATTTAATTTCCTGCCTATCTAAAGTTTTTGAATTTATCCTCAACAGGAAGATTCTTAAACATTTATCACTTCACAATCTTCTATCTGATCGCCAGTACGGGTTTCGTCAAGGCCGCTCTACTGGTGATCTTCTGGCTTTCCTTACTGAGTCTTGGTCATCCTCTTTTAGAGATTTTGGTGAAATTTTTGCTATTGCCTTGGACATATCAAAAGCTTTTGATAGAGTCTGGCACAAAGCTTTGATTTCCAAACTACACTTCTACGGCTTCTATCCTTTTCTCTGTAACTTCATCTCAAGTTCCCTTTCTGACCGTTCTATTGTTGCTATGGTAGACGGTCACTGTTCTTCTCCTAAATCTATTACAGTGGTGTTCCTCAGGGTTCTGTCCTGTCACCCACTCTCTTCTTATTATTCATTAATGATCTAAACCAAACCAAACTGATGATACCACCCTGCACTTTTCCACGTCTTTTCATAGACGTCCAACCCTTCAGGAAGTAAACATTTCACGCAGGGAAGCCACAGAAAGCTTGACTTCTGATGTTTCTAAAATTTCTGATTGGGGCAGAGCAAACTTAGCATTGTTCAATGCCTCAAAAACTCAATTCCTCCATCTATCAACTCGACACAACCTTCCAGACAACTATTCCCTCTTCTTCAATGACACTCAACTGTCCCCCTCTTCTACACTGAACATCCTCGGTCTGTCCTTTACTAATAATCTGAACTGGAAACTTCACATCTCATCTCTAGCTCAAACAGCTTCTATGAAGTTAGTCGTTCTGAGACGTCTCCGCCAGTTTTTCTCATCCCCCCCACCAGCTGCTAACTCTGTACAAGGGCCTTATCCGTCCATGTATGGAGTATGCTTCACATGTCTGGGGGGTTCCACTCATACTGCTCTTCTAGACAGGGTGGAATCAAAAGCTTTTCGTCTCATCAACTCCTCTCCTCTAACTGACTGTCTTCAGCCTCTCTCTCACCGCCGCAATGTTGCATATCTAGCTGTCTTCTACCGCTATTTCCATGATAACTGCTCTTCTGATCTTCCTAAATGCATGCCTCCCCTCCTCCCGCGGCCTTGCTGCACAAGACTTTCTTCTTTCTCTCACCCCTATTCTGTCCACCTCTCTAACGCAAGAGTTAACCAGTATTCTCAATCATTCATCCCTTTCTCTGGTAAACTCTGGAACTCCCTGCCTGCTTCTGTATTTCCACCTTCCTATGACTTGAATTCCTTCAAGAGGGAGGTTTCAAGACACTTATTCATCAATTTTTGACTACTGCTTTGACCCTTTTATGGGACTTTTTTTTATTGGATTTTTGTTGCTCTTGGCTAGTGTCCTTCCTACATAAAAAAAAAAAAATATACTCTGAATTTACACATCATCATTTTATAAACCTTCAGTAGGATCCACAGCATTGAAATGAGTTAAGAAATCAAGAGTAATGTAATAATATGAAGTTACGAGATTATCATGTAAATCAGCTGAATGAGGAATAAAAGAAGAGTAAGAATATTTTACTTCACGGTATATATATATATATATATATATATATATATATATATATATATATATATATATATATATATATATATATATATATATATATATATATTCTAAACTCAACACCACATGGCAGTTAAGCGAGTTAAAAATCAAGTATAATGTTTCGAGACCATCATGGACACCGGCAAAAAATGCATTAAGAATCAAGGATAAAAGAGAAGAAGATAATATTCTCGCCATTGTCAAGGAGGGAACAAAGGAGCAGGGCTGCTTACTTTAGCAGCATTATGAGAGGCAAAGAAAGCAAGGAGCAAGTAAAAAGACAAGCTATTTTAAGACTTGGACTCATGGGGACGACACCTGAGACGACACTGACACTATGCCAAGAAAACCTGCAGTCATCTCTGTAGCCAATGAAAAACCGTCGTTAGGAGAGCCCAGTAATCTACAGTAGTACGTTTTGGTGGATTAAAGTCGACTAATTCTAAAAAGTTCTAGGGAAAGATATTAGAGCTTTCAAGGTTGTTTGAATGTTTCTGCTGATAGTATAACAAGTATTTTGCACTGTCAGTAGGAAGAACATTCATGAGAACCCGTATCATCATCTCTGTAGCCACTGTAAATCTTACACGAGTGCCCACGTTTTTTGGCGTCTTGGCAGGCTCTAATGGAAGTTTTTGGAGTTTTCAAGGGCGTGTATTCTACTGATAGTTTAGCAAGGATTCTGTGTTTTCAGTAGGAAAAACATGAGAAACCATATTATCATCTCTGCAGCCAATGAAGTGAAAAATACTTCTTAAGAGAGACTACTACTCTTTATATTTTTTTAACGTCTCGGTGTCTTACCTTGACTAATTAACAAATGCTCCAATGGAAGTAACTAGAATTGTCAAAGGTAACTGCATGTTTCTAATGATAATTTGATAAAATTCCTGCACGGTCAGAAGGAAAAAACACACATGAAAATCCTTAATATAATCTCTGTTGCCTTTGAAAAACAGTCTTTAAGAGAGAGAATGTTTAAGAATATCGATCTAGGACCAACTCGCTGATGTTTGGCATGGCTCTATCTGTCACACAACTAGAGGCTCCTTAAGCGTGACTGTCGTGGGTCAAGTGTGCTGTGCTTTCATGCTTTGGCGGCGTAAGGAGTGTACACATCAATACCTATAAGTACTTGAAGCGATTACTACAACACTGACAGCACCACTACGACGCAAGCCAATATTGAGCTTTTTTCGTCATCTATTCATTTATTATTTACTTTCTTTCGTTGATGTCCCAAAGAAAAATCATAACGTAGTTGCAGTGCAGTCTTCCAGAAGTTAAGCTTATACGGTATGACTGCTTTTTATTTCTTAATTAGCTATTTCTCTGACATAAAAAAGGTTAGTGTATTATATTTAGCTATTATTCCAAAATCAAGAGTTTATTTTTTGTATCATCTTAGTGTTACCGTTTTTATTGTAGTGCATAATGTGATTCTTTCATTGTCTCGTGGTTTTCTTATATTTGTTACTCTTCTTTTATCTTACTAACTGTTACAATTATTAATTATTACTCATCAGTTTTGTTTTTATCACAATCTCAGATGACCATATTTTTTATTGCAATGTATAATGTACATGCTTTCATGCTGTCCTTATATTAATGTTCTTCCTACATCGTACAAGTTATTATATTTAGTTATCATTCTTACATTATTGCTTTTAATTGTGTTTTATCGTAATTTTGAGGGGGTTTTTTCCCGCACTGTTTAATCCACGTGTTTTCATTACCAAGCTTTTTCTTCTTTACTGATCTCTTTAATATTATATTTTCTGATTCTTGTATTGCTTCTTCATTTTTCTTTTCTTGCAGCCACATTTTTACTGCAGTGTTTATTATATATCGGTTTTTTTTTTTTCTTATATCATCATCTTTGTGTTTGCTCTTATATTTCTTGCAACATTATTACTTAAGTTTTTATCACGGTGTTCGATGGGCCACCTTTTCATTACAATATCGAAGTTTTTTTTTTTTTTTTCTCTCTCTTCTAGGTGTTGATCAACCACATTTTTCTTGCATTATCTACGTGGTTTTACTATCACGATGTTCCTTACATTCCTTATTCGTACGTTTCTTATTATACTTAGTTATTCTCGTATCATTTCTTCATTTTATTTATTTTTTTTTTTACTGCAGTGTTGGACCAGTGCTTTTATTACAGTGAATAGAACAATGTGTGAGGTTTGTCTATCAATTTTTCTTACGTTAGTTCTTCTTATGTCTGCTATTATTTTTCTTTATTCTTGCATTATTCCTTCAGTTTTAGGGCAGTGCTGGCGAAGGTGTTTTTACAGCAATAAGTATCTCCTTTGCTCTGTGATCCCGTGCTCAATAAACTCTCCTCCCATGCGTGAAGGAGCTGAGTGCAAGAAATACCTAAAGAATATCGAGACAAGAAACGTATATGTATTTTTTATCACTCTTCTGAACACTCTCTCTCTCTCTCTCTCTCTCTCTCTCTCTCTCTCTCTCTCTCTCTCTCTCTCTCTCTCTCTCTCTCTCTCTCTCTCTCATAATTCCCGCACATACACATACACAATACCACATGAATGTAAGTCAGGTCATGTATACAACAGATCGGTAAATACAACTATGTAAATACACACACACGTGTGTGTGTGTGTGTGTGTGTGTGTGTTTCTGGTGCCAGGGTTTAAAGAGCAAAGACTGGCTGGGAAGCAAGCTACTACACCCGTGCCTTGTTCCTCCGGCGTGCGTTAAGTAGGCAAACTAGCCAGCATTGTTTGGATCTGCCCTATACCACCGCGGGGACCTGCATACTAACTCCGCTTTGCTCTGTCAAGCTCTGCTATGCTCTGACTCACTTTGCGGCGCCTCACCTCGTACTGTCCTTTGCTGCCTGACGCGAAACTAAACCATTTCTGTACTAACTTAATACAGAAGGAGCAAAATCAAGGCGTTTTTCTTGCAATGTAATTATGAGTCGTGGTGATTTTCTTTATTAGTTACTTACATATTTCCATGTCTATGTATCTGTCGTTAACATTATTATTATTTTTTTTTTTATTCATTTTTTTTTTTTTTCGGTTTCTACAAATCTTAAAATTATCACCTACTTAGTCTAATTATGGAAGTATTCAAAATTTTTATCACTACTAAAAAAATCTGAAAAGCGTCAAAATTATTTATAGTATTTTTTTTTTTCTTTTTGTTCTTTCACTTTTGTCAGAATTTTTTCTTAAACTTTGCACTTTAACTTAGGGTGAATATTCCTCAGTGGTGGTTTTGTGTTTAGGGATTTTGTCCTACTTTCCCCAGTAAGAGGGTTTTCTCCACAGTGATTTTGTCCCGTGTCGTCCTTGCAAGAGCTTTATGCTGTCGGTTTCGTCTGAGCCCCATTCTCTCTCTCTCTCTTTCTCTCTATTTTTGAGTCCTTGCATCACACTAAGCCCCGTATTCTTAATAATTTTTGCGCCTTATCAGTTTTAACAAGCTGTAGTAGTCTTTTTGTTTCTCATGAAAGTATAGAAAAAAAATAATTATATACCATCAAAACGAAAAAAAAAAAATTGAAGGTAACTTAATTCATCATCCCTATAGCTTTTGAAATTAGTCCTAATCAGAAATCATATCATATAAGAATATGGCCCCAAACGATTGAGTTTCTACCTCTAGTACATTAAACTGGCTGCAGAGGAAGTTATTGTGACTTTCAAAGAGTTTTTATAATCCTGGTGATGGAAAACCAAGAACTTTGCAAAATGGACAAGTAAAAATATCACAAGAACTGTTAATTAATAGTTGGTATTCTTTCAAAATAGTCATGTTAAAAGAAGAAAGAGTTTAATAATCCTGCAGTACGTGAGGTGAGAGCGAATTTCCTTAATTCTACTGATAAAATAACAAGATCCTTCAACACTAACAGAAAAAAAATACACACTGAGAACTCTACTATCATTTATGGCCTTTAAAAATGGTGTTGTTGAGAGAAGAATTAAATACCATAGTAAGTAAGGTGGTGCTTTATTTCACGACTCTAGCGATAAAAACGGCAAAGATCCCGTAACACTGAGAGAGGAGGATATCATAAGAAAACAGTCCTGGTGAGAGAAGGAAGCGTTTAAGAATAATGTATTACGTGATGGGGCATATTTTTAATGACTGCG
Source organism: Scylla paramamosain (assembly GCF_035594125.1). NCBI lineage: Eukaryota > Metazoa > Arthropoda > Malacostraca > Decapoda > Portunidae > Scylla > Scylla paramamosain. The sequence goes on from NC_087175.1 coordinate 17,783,106, forward strand.
ATAAAATAAGTATTCTGCAGCATCGGCAGAAGAGAAGCTTGAGAATCCTATTAATCTTTTACCACCTTTCAAAATAGTCTGAATAAGAGAACACAGCGTTTAAGACTACCATGGTACGTGAGGTGGCGCTTTTTTAGTGATTCTAGCGATAGAACAACAAACATTCCGTGACATCGAGAGAAGAGACATCATAAGAACTCTACATATAGCCTCTGAAAACAATAGAATAGAACAAAGCGTTTAGGAACACTGTAGTACGTGAGGTGAGCGCATTTTTACTATACTAATAATATAAATCTTGCAGTATTTATCAAAGAAAACATCATAAAAACCTTACTAGTAACTTGCAGCCTTTGATGAGAAAATAAAGCGTGTAAAAACACTGTAGTACGTGAGGTGAGTGCGTCAGACATCACCAGAGTGGATCAAATAATTGAGTAGGAGTATGTGCTTTGCTGTGCGTGTGGCGGTGTCGTGCAGAGCTGAACGAGGCGATACTCTCACCACACACACACACACACACACACACACACACACACACACACACACACACACACACACAGTCTCTGGGTACATAAAACCAGCTATCCTTGCACTCCGTGGCGAGAGAAATACCAATTTACCAGTATAAATCATGACGTTGTGTGTGTGTGTGTGTGTGTGTGTGTGTGTGTGTGTGTGTGTGTGTGTGTGTGTGTGTGTGTGTGTGTGTGTGTGTGTGTGTGTGTGTGTGTGTGTGTGTGTGTGTGTGTGTGTCTTTGGTTCATATTGGCCTCCCAGTGTTTGATGGTCCTTGTAGTGAAGCCATTATTGATGTTAGTGCCACAACAACAGTGCGAGAGTGAAGCTTTTGACCGGCTGATTGATTTAAGCCGCCGCCATAGTGGACTCCTATGGCGCGGCGTGTTAAAGTGAAGGTTAGGGGGAAGACCGAACCAAACCAATCTCTGTTTTAAAGGGTAACACTGACAGCACTTCTTTTATATACCTTTCTATTCTTATGGAAGTAAACTACCAACCTGCATTTAATTATTCTGTTTTAATATAACCTACATACGATTAACTATAACGGCTCTTCTTGTATATACCCTACGATTCTTGTCAAACCAAACACACTCACACATTACCAACCATTACCAACCAGTGTTTAAAGGGTAACACTAACTGATCTCCATCCCTATAATACACGACGTTTGTAAATTTGCGGTAGACAAGAAGATTAATGAAGTTAAATTCGAATGCCAAAGCCTTGCAGACTTGGGTATGATGAACATTTTTTTACAAAGAGGAACACTGGCGAAGGGTAAAATGAGAAGGTAAAAAAAAAAATCACTGAGATGCCATTCTCTAATGAAAAGAAAATGGATTATCCAGATTTGAAGGATAAGTGTCTTGGAATCAGCTCTTTAATGTTCAAGTCATAGGAAGAGAGAAATACAGAGGCAGAAGAATTTGCCAGAAAAAGATCCAAAACTGAGAACACTGGTTAACTATAATTCACGATGTTAGTAAATTTTCGAGCAACACGAAGATAGGTAGATTAATTATAATTATGTTGGATTCGGAAGCCATCGCCTTGCAGACATACTTAGATAGGATGTGGTGAGCGAATGAACAAACTTATGCCAAAAGCAATTCAATATTAACAAATGTCAAGTATTTAGCGTAAGTAGAAGAAACTCATCTTAGGCTCCTTTCTCTCCCTCGCTTGAATAGATATGCACGTGCCTCTCTGTTCACACGATATACAGGGACTTGCAGGCATCGTGTAAACATAAATAACATAAAAGGACACCCACTAATGGGAAAATAGGGCTTAAAGGATCTGACTTGTTAACTTCCGCTATTTTAGTCTTTAATCTGTTTACTTAAATGGTGAGTGAATAATACAAATCCCTACAACTTATCCTTTTTAATTGATTCTAACTTGAATGTAAAAGCTGAAACACTAGAAATCCAGAAACAAAACTGTAAAAAACACTCTCGATCTTTACGTATGAACAGCGCGAACGAACGATTGGTTTGGATCGTGAAGTGAAAACATCGTGTAAATTCACTTAAAATGTACTATATCTTCAACTATTTTGACACGTATGGTAAGTGAATAATATCAATCCCTACAATTTATCGTTGCTTATCAATTGCAATTTAAATATAAAAGCTAAAACAGCAGAAACCCCCCCAAAAAAAACGCGACTTTCCAGTTAGGTTAGACCGTGCTAAAGTGAAAACATCATATCTTATATATTTCAAGTGTTAAACTGAATTCCTGTAAAGAATAAAGTCATGTAAACAGAGAATCGCCTACAGATTGTCTAGTGTGTGTGTGTGTGTGTGTGTGTGTGTGTGTGTGTGTGTGTGTGTGTGTGTGTGTGTGTGTGTGTTATAAGGGGATAGCTCAGACAGACGCACCATCTTTTCGGGTCACCTGTCTGGTTCTCAGGTGAGCTTTATCCAGGCGAGTAATGAAGAGCTGCGCGGCGCTCACCTGGTGCTAATTTTGGCTCAGGTGAAGAGAACTTTGCTCCCACATTCTAGGCATGTTTTTTTAGTTTCAAAGGAAGAGGAGGCTTCGCTAAAACACACACAAGCACACAGGCACGCGCACACACACACAAACAAGGAAGCAAGTACACACACACACACACACACACACACACACACACACACACACACACACACACACACACACACACACACACACACACACACACACACACGTCATATTTAAGAAAGGTAGATGAAGACAGATTGATGAATGGATACAAAAATGAGATAGATAAGTAGATGGGATTGATAGATAGATAGATAGATAGATAGATAGATAGATAGATAGACAGATAGATAGATAGATAGATAGATAGATAGATAGATAGATAGACAGACAGATACAGACAGGCAGACAAACAAATAGATTGATGAGTGGACGCATGGATGGAATAATGGATGAATAGACAGTTAGACAGGTAGATAGATAAAGACAAACAGACAGATAGATAAACTGATAAACTGATGAATAAACAATAGATACATATACATGAAAAGATAATTCGCTATCCATGTAAATCTACTTATCTATATATCACTTCCACATATCTGCAAAACAGAAAACCACACATACACACACACACACACACACACACACACACACACACACACACACACATACACACACATCCCCACCAATCAGAGAATAAGCTGCAGTGAATACCGTGACATAAGCCGGATAACGTGACCTCCATAAGCCCGACCACTGCCAGCACAACACCGGGACTCAATGTTACGAAAGGCCATTCACTTCCATTCACCTCTCCATTTACACGTTGATTCATCGATTTATCTGTGACTCCTAAGCCGCAGCCGAGCCCAGACCCTCAATACACACCTGCAATGTCTTTTAATAGTCCACAATGGCCCTCAATTCCCCGCGATTGGATAAAAGCACCAGCCTCTCATCTCAGTCACGACTAACGTCAATGGTTTAGTCGCCGGTAAGCTGTAAGTTGCAAGAGCTGGATTGGAACAGGCGGGGTGGTGCTGCTGCAGGGCGGGAATGTACGTGACTGGTGGTTTGCTGCGTGGTGATTTAGAAGGAGGGATGTATTGAGTTTCCCCGTCAGCTTGAAGAGAAGGACCTGCACCAGAGTTTACCTGACTGATTTGCTTAACTATTTGGCTTTATTTGTTTTCGTTCTATTTTTCGTTTTGATCTTTTGTGGGTGTCCGGGAAATCGACTTTAGGTTAAAAACAATGGATGAAAAGGTCGTTCACTAAAAGAATACGTACAAGAGATAGAACAGATGGCCAGCTTAGTTTCTGATGTGTCTTGAAACTCTTGATGCGTGATTCAACTGTGCAAAAAACAAAACATGTACATGAGTGGTGGTTTGGCGGGTTGGAAGGAGGAACGTGTCGAAGTTGTCTGTCAGTTTGAAGAGAAAGGTTGAAATGGAGCTGGTTTAACTAAATGGTAAAACTTTTAGATTTTTTTTCCTCTTCATTCTTTTTTTATTTATTTGTCAATATATTTTATTTTTTCATTATTTTCTTTTCATCTGGTTGGTTTAACTATTAGGCTTTTTTTTATTAATTTTACTATCTGACTTTTCTTTTTCGTTTTTCTGTGTCAGGGAAACCGACTTTGTCCATGAAAGTGGGTAAAAAAAAAAAAAAGCCATTCACGATGCAGTTCCATAAAATAAAGAAAAGAAGGAAGGATGGTGAATATAGTTTCTGACGTTCCTTGAGTCTGCTCTGATGATAGCAACACCTGATATCCGAATGACTGAACTGAGCAAGAATTAGTGTTTGGGAGGAGTTTACCAAGTTTGTCCGTCAGCCTCAGGAGAAAGACTTACAATGGAGCTTGTCAGTGATTGGTTTAACTCTGACTTTTACAAATGGAGCTTGTCAGTGATTGGTTTAACTCTGACTTTTTTCTTTTTTATCTTGCGTTTTTTTTTTTCTCCTACGTATTACGGAAACCGGCTTGATGCATAAAAAAACTGATAAAATAAAAAGACTGTTCACTATGCCGTTCCCTAAAAGAAATAAAAGGAAGAAGAGAGAGAGAGGATTACCAAGTTCCTTTCTTATATGATTGATACTCCTCTTGTGATAACGACACTTGATATCCGAGTGGCCATGCATGATTGAATTGAACAAAAGCAAAAGTTTGGTGGCTTGGGAGAGGAAGCGCATCGAGTTTGCCCGTCAGCTTGAAGAGAAAGGCATGAAGTAGAGCTTGTCCGACTAATTGATTTAACTTTTTTTTTTTTACGTGTTAAAGACATCGATCAAGCACAAAATTAATAAAAAAAAAAAAAATGCGAAATAAAAAAAATGCCGCTCTGTAAAAAAAAAAAATGGAACAAGAACCAGAATGGAAAGCCAATTTATTTTCTGAAGCGCCTTGATTCTCCTCTCGAGATAATGACACTTGATATATCTGAGAGACCACGCAGGATTTAACTGAACAAATACGAATTGGTGGTTTGGGGAGCAGCAGCGCATCGAGTTTGCCCGTCAGCTTGAAGAGAAAGGCTTACAACTGAGCTTGTCTGATTAAATTCTCACTACTAGCTTGTTTTATTCTTTTTTCACTTATTTTCATTCATTTAACAGTTTGACTTGTTCTTATCTGCTTTTCATTTTAATTTTCATTTATTTAACTATTTCACCTTTTATCAGTTTTATTTTTTTTATTTTCCTCTGCGTGTCAGGGAAATCGACCAAAGGCATAAATATGTATGATTAAAAAAAAAAAAGCCTTTCATTCTACCGTTTCCAAACAAACAAAGGAGCCAGAACGTCAGGTTAATTTAATTTATGAGTCCCTTCTAATGGTAGCGACGCCTGATATCTAAGTGACCATGCAGAATGTAACCGAGCAAAAACAAGACTAAATGTGCGCAAGTGGTGATCCGAAAAAGAAAAGTATCGAGTTTGAAGAGAAGGGTATCGTAGTTAAGGAAAAGGCTGGAAACAGAGATTGTCCGATTAATTGGTTGAACGCTTTCATTGTTAATTTTCTTTTTACGTGTCGGGGAGAACGAGCCATCACAAAATAAATGGACACAGACAGACAGACAGACAGACAGACAGACAGACAGACAGACAGACACACACACACACACACACAAAAATAAATAAATAAATAAAAGAATAAATGAATAGATAAATAAATAAATAAAATACCGTTCATAAAATAAAAGAACCAAGAGAGATTGCCAGTTTAGTTAGAGGTGTCTTGATACTCGTAACATTTCAGTGAACATACATAATCTCACTGAGCAAAAACAAAACAAGCAATGAAGGACTTTACCTAGACTCTACCAGTCTTTTTGCTCTCAGTGGTCTCGAAATTTATTATACAGAAAACTTTCATCACATTCTGAAATTCAAGATAAAGCCGGTAGGAGAAGGAAAGGAAGATACAAGGGAAGGTTTATGGGTGCAGTGAAAGACATGTTTGTAATTGATGTAGTCTATAAGTATTGTAATTGCTAGATTGATGACCCTGTTGTTGTGAGAAGTGCACTGATCATTGATGGTTTCTTATTAATACGTGTTTATAGAGAATACATAACTTGACTGCTAGATCTAAACCTTGTAAGGCGCAAATTACCGATCATACTTAATAAGAATGATGATCCGCTGTGGTGATCCATGACTGAAGCAACCGAGTGAAGAAGAGAGAAAGTCAGCAGATAATGGGTAAGAGTAGTGCAGTAATGGCATTACACAGCGCCGCACGTCATGAATATTACGAAAGTTCAAGATACTGTTAATCTTTTACTGTTGTAGCTTCTCGGCTCAATAAAATCATTCTGGTGCAAATACGAGTACAGTAATTTGAAAGACCACTCAGAGTAAAAGGAATGAGAGAGAGAGAGAGAGAGAGAGAGAGAGAGAGAGAGAGAGAGAGAGAGAGAGAGAGAGAGAGAGAGAGAGAGAGAGAGAGAGAGAGAGAGAGGAGAGAGAGAGAGAGAGAGAGAGAGAGAGAGAGAGAGAATCCGTCTTCCCCTCCTCACCAAGACAATGTGAACAGAACGAGGAGCGAGAATCTAATAGTAGCAGTTATGCATCTTAGAAACAAACAGATACACAGACCGACCGACAGACAGACAGAAAGACAAGGTACTAAACTCCAGCCTCCTGTCCAATCATTTAATTAGACAGTCAGTTAAAGAATAAATACTTGCAAAAAAATAATAATGAGTTTTACAATGCCTGACTACGTTGAGAGTATAGAAGGTAGATAGACAGATAGAATATGAAAGATAGATACAGAGATATATAAACAGATAGATAAACAAATACAGACAGACAGATGACAAGTATCGTATACAGATGGGGAGGCAGATAGACAAACAGCTAGACAATCATACAGATACAATAGATATATAGCTTGATAGACAGTCACTCCAAGCACTCCCATACAACTCCACAACGCACTAATGCAAGAGAGTACAAGTCTCTGCGTGACCACAAAGGCAGGTTAAGGTAATGGCAAGAATGGACAGGTAGAAGATTGAGCGAAGGTTCTCCTCAGTGCGTGATATCAAGGTAGTTGTTACAAGTGGAAGAGTGGACGGGTAGATGATTGATTGAACGTTCTCGGTGCTCGCTATCAAAGTTAACTCAAAGGCAATACCAAGAATGGACAGGTAGAAAGAATATGGATGGAATCTTCGCATTGTAAATTATCAAGGTGGTTTTAGGTAACGAGGAAATGTTCTCAGTACTTATCAAAGTCTTGACCGGTAATGACAAAAGTCATTACGGTAGATTAAACGTTTCAATGAGTGCAGGTGATGGTAGTGAAAGGTAATAACAAAAAACATGTACGGTTTAATTAAACATTTTTTGTGAGTGTTCATCAGGTAATTAAAGGCAATGGCAAAAAAACGTTTGGTAGGTTGAACTTTTTCTTTTGCGTTCGCTTATCATAGTTATAAAAAAAAAAAAAAAAACGTACGGAATACTGAACGTTTTTTTTTAGGTGCGCCCGTATCACAACAATTTACAAAATTTACGGTAGACTGAATGTTTTTGTAAGTGCTTCATTATCACAGAGATTAAATAACGTACCGCAAATTAAACGTTTATCAAGGGCGTCCTGATCACAGTAACTCATAAATGTACAATACACTCAACGTTTTTCATGCTCGCTGATTACAATTATTAAAAAGAAACATACAGTAGACTGAACATTCTTAGTAGTACTCATCAAATCAGCTACAAAGACAAAAACTTGAGCAAATAAACAATTGATTCCTTGACAAACAAACACACCACCACCAGACCAGCGAACACCAAGTACCACTCACACCAACCACCTCTAGCACATCCCTATCATTCATCACCACGAGAATAAAAAAAAAAAAAAAAAAAACTTCACTAACACAACTTAAACCAACCACCACTCAGACAAACTATGGACAGATCAACAACAGATTCCCTCACTATCTAACACATGAACACCAGAACAACACACAAAAACACAGACGAAATACGAACAGCTAAACAATCAACTCATTCACCAACCACACTTCCCACCAACGACCACTCAGACAAAAGTAGTGACGAAACCACTAGCTCGGGCCTCGTCATTCTTCACCGGGGGCGTCAGGGAGCGAGGGGCCTTGAGGCGGCGCGTGGCAGCTCATCCATAACTGGTTCACTGGTTTAAAGTGAGGCGGCACGCGAGTATCGGCTGATGGCGCGGCCCGGGGAGCGTTAAAATGCACCGAAGCTATTCAGTAAGTGGAGGGAGGGCAGTAAAGGTGATGCAGGAATGCAAGGCAGCGGGTGGGGGATGGGGTGATAGCGATAAGGAGGTGGTGGTGGTGGTGGTGGTAGTGGTGGAGAATGGTGAAGGGGAGGAGGCGCAGGATGGTTAAGAGGTGCTGGTGCAGGTGGTGGTGGTGGGGGAGGTTGGTTAAGAGGAAGACGAGGGAGGGATACGGAAAGAGTGATAAGGAGGAGGTAGTGGTAGAGGAGGAAAAGTGTTAAGGGGAAGAGGAGGGAAAGGAAGAGAAGGATGATGGTTAAGTGGAAGAGGAGGAGGAGGAGAAAGCGAAGAAATGTATTAAGTGTTGTTGTTGGTAGTGGTAGTAGTAGTAGTAGTAGTAGTAGTAGTAGTAGTAGTAGTAGTAGTAGTAGTAGTAGTAGTAGTAGTAGTAGTAGTAGTAGAAGTAGTAGTAGTAGTAGTAGTAGTAGAAAAAATAACAAGAACGAGAGAAAAAACAACAGCAGTAGCAGTATTATTCTTATTTTTTTCTTTTTCTTCTTCTTCTTATTATTATTATTATCATTATAACTAGTAGTAGTAGTAGTAGTAGTAGTAGTAGTAGTAGTAGTAGTAGTAGTAGTAGTAGTAGTAGTAGTAGTAGTAGTAGTAGTAGTAGTAGTAGTAGTTGTCGTCGTCTTTGTTGAAGCAGCAGCAGTAGCAGCAATAATAACAACAGCTGTAGCAACAGTAGTACCACCACCACCAACAACAGAATCAGCACAAAAACACAAAAACAGCCATCAGAAAAAAAAGAAAAAAAATCACGATATCTGCTTCTTAAAATGCACGACTGAAATGCCCAGTGGCGAGGAACACAACACAAAGCAGGCAAAACAGACCCCATCGGAGCAACAAAACCCTCTTGTTCCTGCCACTCGCCCACCCTCCCTCGTCCCTCGGGCACACACACTCCTGCCTCCTCATCTACGTCACCTCTCATGTCTCCTCACCTCCCTCTCCCTCTCTCTCTCTCTCTCTCTCTCTCTCTCTCTCTCTCTCTCTCTCTCTCTCTCTCTCTCTTTCTCTCTCTCTCTCTCCTCAACTCATAACCTTCCTGACCCCTCCTCCTCCATCCTCTCCCAGTTCCTTTCCATCATTGACTTCTCCCGTCCTATTCTTAAGCATTCCTTCTCTTGCCTCCCTCCATTCCCTCCTTCCCTCTCCTTCCCTATTCCCAAAACACCGTCACCCCTCACCTCCCCTTCTTCTCAATGATCCCATCTTTCTCTGATCCCATTTCCAAAGCATCTTTCACCTTATCTCCTATTCTTAACCTCTATTTCATGAACACCCCTTTCCCTCCATCCTCTCCATTCCCTTCCTTCTCCCTCTTTCATAAAACAGTCACCCCCTTCTTTCCTCTCTCTCTCTCTCTCTCTCTCTCTCTCTCTCTCTCTCTCTCTCTCTCTCTCTCTCTCTCTCTCTCTCTCACCTCTCCCCATCCTATTATTAACCTCTCTTTCACTACCACCCCTTCCTCTTCCATCCCCCCCCACAAAACACAGTCACTCCTCCCTCCCTTCTCTCCCTCCTCTCACCCTACCCTTATCTGCTCTCCACTCTCACTCACTCCACTTCCTCTCACAGCCTGTCAATTTCACCTCCCTCCCTGTTTTCATGCCTCCCTCTCCCCTCTCCCTCTCTCACTACTCTTCCAGCTCTTTCACCAGCACTTTATCTCTTTCCCTCTCCCCCTCTCTCTCTCTCTCCCCTTCTTCCCGTGTTTCACTGCACTCACTATTGTCACTATCCACTTCGGTTCTTCACTATCACCTGACTTCTTCATTATACTCTATTTTCCAGCTTTTTTTCCACTTTTGTCAGTCACTTTTCTTCTTGCACTTCATCATCATCTCCTTCCTTCACTATATTCGGCTTTTCAGCTTCATCATTCACTCTCATCACCATTTTCTTATAAATTCGCCATCACTCAAACTCTCCCTGCTGCTTCACTCACCATTCTCACTATCTTTCCTTCAACCCTTCACTATTCAGTCTATCAGTTTTATTGTCTCACTGTTCTCACTATAATTTTTTTTTTAATTATTCAACATTTATCAGTTCATCATTACGTTCATTACTTTTATAGCTTATCTCTTCACTATCCTCTCAATCTATCACTATTCTCGCTCATTTTTTTTTATTTTCACTATCCCCCCTCAACTTTTCACTATCCTCCTACTCGGTTATCATATTCTTTATTTTCGTTCACAATCTCACTTAACTTTTCACATTTTTCCCCTTAAATCAATCCCAGCTTTCCTCTCACATCCCCGACTGCCTTCCTTATTCCCTTGACAATCCCTCAACACACTACCATTCCTGTCTCAGTTACCACATCCCACTAATTTTGTTTTTCTTTTCTTCTTTTTACGTATCCGTCATCCCTTTGTAAGATTAAATCGCCTACTCCCTCTTAACCCTTCACCAGTTCCTCAACACATCACTAATTCCTGGCCAGTTACACCATCATGCCTCAACCTTTCAGCTTTATCTTTAAAATAAACACATCTTCCTTATTCCCACTACAAACTATCCTACCTTCCCTATTCCCTTTTCTATCTCCTCCCTTCCTCATTACACTCGCTTATCTTCGTTACTTCACAATCCCAAGTACCATTTATTTTTTTTACCCTCATCGATTTTAACTTTACTATCCTACCATAAACTACAGTCTCTTTTTTTCTCAACACGTCACTATAACTCATCTTAGGCACCACACCCAAATCTCAACCTTTTAGCTTTACCCTTTAAAATTAACCACGATCTTCTTATCCTATCATTAACTACCTATTCTCCACACCTTCACCAATATTTCAACACATCACTGCTTTCATCCTAGGCATCCCATACAAGTTTTAAACCTTTCACCTTTTTTTTTTTTTAATCAACCATACCTACACCATCCCACGCAAATTGACCCTTTTCTTATCGTCTTCATCATCTCTTCACTATTCCTTACCTCACGTTCACAATCCCACTTAACCTTTCATCTTTTCTCATAATATCAAAACACAGCTTCCCTATTCTTCTCTAATTTACCTTCCTTACTCCTTCCACATATCCCCCCAACACGACACATTACCAGTCCTTCATCCCTTCACCAATACCCCAACACAACACAACACTCATCCAAGACTATCCCCACTCACAACCTATCATCATATTATTTTTGTACACACTCCTCATCCCTCTGTAAGACTAAATAGAATACTGCAGGTCACAATTCCAAGCCATTGTCGTACACCTTGACCAGTCCTCACCACATCACTAATTCCATCCGTTACCCCATCCCTGTCTCAGTCTTTCACCTTCTCCCGTAGATCGATCGCAGAAAAGGACAGACCACAGCTCGTCTGGTGGTGTCTGCAGTGGGACCTGGAGACTCTGGCATGTACTCCTGTGTTCCCCAAGGCTCGCACCCGGCCACTGTCCTGGTTCACGTGCAGAGAGGTGAGTTTGTCAGTGTGTGAATGGGTGTGTGTTAGACCTAACCTGACCTAACCTAACCTAATGAAAGCTGAAGTACATCAGATAAACAGGTTAGGATTGGTAGGGAGTCTGAAAGGAAGGGAAATAGAGGGGACAGAGACGAGCAGAGAGGAAGGAATGAAGAAGGACGAGGAGGAGGAAGAGGAAAATGAAGTGAAAGGAGATAGAGAGGATAGGAAAAGAAGTGAAATAAAGGACACAGAGAAGATAAGAACTGGCAGAGAAGGAGGAATGAAAGAGGGGGGGAAGAGAGAAATAAGGAGAGTGAAGGTAGAAAGAACAGATGGAAAGAAAAGAAGAAATGAAGACTGGGTGAAGAAAGGTTTAGACAATATAGACAAACAGAAAGAGAGGAAGGATGGGAAGAGGAGAAGGGGAAGCGCAGATAAAGTAGACAGAAAGGACAGGTAGAAAAGGAAGAAAGGAAAGAGAGTAAGAGTACAGTTTTAGGGGGATAATCAGAGAGGGAGGAAGAAGAGAAGAGAGATGTAAAGAAAGGAGAGAGAGAGAGAGAGAGAGAGAGAGAGAGAGAGAGAGAGAGAGAGAGAGAGAGAGAGAGAGAGAGAGAGAGAGAGAGAGAGGAGAGAGAGAGAGAGAGAGAGAGAGAGAGAGAGAGAGAAAAGGAAGGGAGGAAGAAAGGGAGAGGAAATATTTAGAAGATAGGGACAGAGAAAGGGAAGAAAGAGAAAAAAATGTAATGAAAAGAGATGAATAGGACAAATAAAGAGAGAGAAAGGAGAGGAAGGAAAGTAAGAGGAAAAAAAGAGAGAACAGGATACATAGAGAGAAAAAGGAAGGAAGGAAGGAAGGAAGGTGAAAAAATGCAAAAAAATAGAAGAGGACAGGCAGAAGAGGGAAGGAAGGAAGAGAGGGAGGCAGAAATAAATAGATGGATGAGTAAAATGTGTAAAGGAACGAAGGGAATGAGAGAGAGAGAGAGAGAGAGAGAGAGAGAGAGAGAGAGAGAGAGAGAGAGAGAGAGAGAGAGAGAGAGAGAGAGAGAGAGAGAGAGAGAGAGAGAGAGAGAGAGAGAGAGAATAACGAAAGTAGCTGTGAAAGAAACGTGACGAAAAGTGTTGACGGAGGAAGAGGAAGAAGAAAGAGGAGGAAAGAAAAGGAGGATAAATATAGAGAGAAAGAAGGGGAGGAGAAAGATATGAAGGAATTAAGAGAAAGTGAAGGAAGTAAGGAGGTGAAGGGAAAGAGATGAAACGGGGCGGGGGAAGGGAGAGAGAGAGAGAGAGAGAGAATTTTACTAGGATGAACTAAGAAGAATAGAGGCAATGAAATGGTGAATGAGAAAAGAAAAGGAAGGCAGAAAAAAACTCGTGATTAGTGATTGGAAGAAAAAGAAAAGAAAAATTAAGAAAAATGAGCAAGACACGCAAGGAGAAGGAATAGATGAAGAGGTGAAGTAGAAAAGTTAAACGAGGAAGAGGAGGAGGAGGAGGAGGAGGACTAGTGGTTGAAGTGAGGGAAAGAAGTGAAGGAAGAGAGAGAGAGAGAGAGAGAGAGAGAGAGAGAGAGAGAGAGAGAGAGAGAGAGAGAGAGAGAGAGAGAGAGAGAGAGAGAGAGAGAGAGAGAGAGAGAGAGAGAAAGTAATCATATTTTCTCTCTTTTCAGGAGAACACGAAGCTGCAATTCAGCAAGGAGGACTCGGAGAAACATCCTCTTCCTCCTCCTCTTCCTCCTCCTCCTCCTCTTCTTCCTCCTCCTCTTCCTCCTCCTCCTCCTCTTCCGCTTCTTCCTCTTCTCCCTTCACCGCCTCGCCCTCTCATCTCTTGCTCACTCTCCTCCTCACATTTCTATCTTTAAACCTCTCACTATTTAATCCAGTTATTCTCTCACTTCTCTCTCTCACTCTCCTCTCACTCTCTCCTTTAAGTCACGTGCTTTATTACTTTTCTCCCTTGTCTTTGTTTTTTTCCTCCACTTGTCTCTTTCTCTTCTTACTTTTGCTCCACACATCAAAATATTGCTCTGGTTCTCTCCTCCACTTCCTCCCTCTTAATATTTAAATAGTTTTTTCTTCTTCTTCCTCCTCCTCCTCTTCTTCTTTTTCTTCTTACTCCTCCTCCTCTTCTTCATCATCCTTTCACGTTTTCATGACTATTTTCGAGAGTCGAATAACCTGATTCATGCACAGCAAAATACGGAAAATAAAGAAAATTACGTTATATTTTTTCTTCAAGGATACCGACATACACACACACACAGACACACACACACACACACACACACACACACACACACACACACACACACACACACACACACACACACAGTTACCTTCGCCTGCACTACGTAACCTTCTCTGAATTTCAACACAATCTTTTAAGAAATCTTCGTCTTGAAATACTACTACCACCACCACCACCACCACCACCACCACCACCATCACCACCACCACCACCACCACCACCATCACCAGCACAGACACGTTCATCCCGGTGCAAATTAAGGTCTGGGGGGAGAGAGAGAGAGAGAGAGAGAGAGAGAGAGAGAGAGAGAGAGAGAGAGAGAGAGAGAGAGAGAGAGAGAGAGAGAGAGAGAGAGAGAGAGAGAGAGAGAGAGAGAGACCTCCGCTTCACTTCTTTAATCTCCTACGCGTGTCAAAATAAGAGGAGCATTTAGAAAGAAAATGTTTGAGATGAACGATAAGTGATGAAGGTTTTTCGCTACTTTTTTTCTTCTTCTTTAGCTGAACTGGCCTGAAATAGACGGGTAATGTACAGATAAGAGAGTATCCTGCAGTTCTTTTGTTTCTTTGGCCCTTTGTCTATTTTCCCTTTCTGTATGACGTTCTTTTAATTTTTTTTTTCTAATTTTTCCTTCTCTCTCTCTCTCTCTCTCTCTCTCTCTCTCTCTCTCTCTCTCTCTCTCTCTCTCTCTCTCTCTCTCTCTGTCTATTTTCACTTTCTGTATTACGTTTTTTAATTTTTTTTTCATTCTAATTTTTCCTTTCTCTCTCTCTCTCTCTCTCTCTCTCTCTCTCTCTCTCTCTCTCTCTCTCTCTCTCTCTCTCTCTCTCTCTCTCTCTCTCTCTCTCCATTCGTTGTCCTGCATTTAAGTAGCGATGACAGCGATGACGATGATAATGACGACGACGATGATGATGATGATGATGATGATGATGATGATGATGATGATGATGATGATGATGATAACGAGGATGATGCGCTATACGTACAGATCATAGAAAACCATCCATATTATCGTCTCTCGTCTCCGCAAATTTAAAGACAAGAATTACGAACGAGAGAAAAGATTGCAAAGAGGAATGCAAAGAGTAATGCAAGGGATACAGGGAGAAGAAAAAGTAAATTAGAGATAAACCGAAAAATAAAATGAAGACTCGTTTTTAATAGAATGGTATTAATGTTCAAAACGCAAACATAAAAAAAAATACTTAGTTAAAACAAAAAGTTGACAAGACTACGTGGGAAAATCGAAAAGAATAATAAAACAAACCAAAAAAATAAATAAATAAAATAAATAAACACGCAGGAAGAATTACTTGATATTTCAGATGAGATAAAAATAATAAATAAACCGGCAAAAACAAAAATAAATAATGAAGGAAGACTTGTAACAGAATGTAAAAGAATGACATTTAAACTTATGAAGGCAAGAAAAAAAAAGAAAAAAATTAATTATGTAAACAGAGAAAGGACTAAGCATACAGGAACACTCGACAATCGCAATAACTCGTCAAATAAGAACAAAATATACATAAACCTAATAATAAAAAATTCAGGAAGGCTTGCTCTTAACAGAATGACATTAACACTTCAAATGGGAGAAAGAAGAAAAGAACCATGTAAGAGGCAGCAAGAGTAATGTCAGTAATGCAGGAAGCTAAATTCATATCCTGACTAATTCATTAAGCTGTGAGGTGACGCAAATAGTAAAATGCAACTCTCAGGAGGATGGAAGTTGTGAAAATGTTCCTCAATCGAAATGTGAAATAGAAAACGAACTGCCTTACCGTAATTCCTTAATTAAATCACACGGGAGAGAGAGAGAGAGAGAGAGAGAGAGAGAGAGAGAGAGAGAGAGAGAGAGAGAGAGAGAGAGAGAGAGAGAGAGAGAGAGAGAGAGAGAGAGAGAGAGAGAGAGAGAGAGAGAGAGAGAGAGAGACTAGGGCATAAAGATACACATTTTGAAAGAGATATTACAAATGTTTGTCAGTCAAAGTATAAATACTGGGCAAACTCACATAATTTTTGCACGTGAGTATCGAAGCGAATGAGATCTATATTAGAAAAGACGCATTTTTAGAGAGAGAGAGAGAGAGAGAGAGAGAGAGAGAGAGAGAGAGAGAGAGAGAGAGAGAGAGAGAGAGAGAGAGAGAGAGAGAGAGAGAGAGAGAGAGAGAGAGAGAGAGAGAGAGAGAGTTTTATGTACACGAGCAGGTACGTAAGTATAGTAATGCTGTTGTGGACGTCAAAATTTAGAGGAAAAAACGCACTTTAAGAGAGAATAAGAGAGAATGAGAGTAGAAAATGGGTTTGACACATTAAGGGAATTTTTATCTTGACTTTTGGCTTGAATTAAAGGGCACACAAAGAATGCCACGGAAATTATTGAGACTATAAAGGTCAATGGTTCTAAAAGTCCGTGAATCTTATAATGGTGAAAGTGGGTTTGCAGTGCCTCCGATTCACAGCAATGTTCAGTGAAGGGTAACTCTTTCACTGATACATGTTTTGCTTACCATAATCATTCCCATATATTCTAACACATACTTTTGTACTACAGTCACTTTGAAAATTGTTTTGTCTCCTACAAACGACAAACGTAACATCCTATCTCTCTCTCTCTCTCTCTCTCTCTCTCTCTCTCTCTCTCTCTCTCTCTCTCTCTCTCTCTCTCTCTCTCTCTCTCTCTCGTGTCCGTGTAAACAGAAGGAGAGCCACCGCTGTAAAAAAAAAAAAAAAAAAGTTTATAATGTAACCTTCACTCATTCAATTTTTTAACTTTTCTTCAGTTTTAACTCTTGAAACCGATTTCAGCTGTCGTAAGTTTTAAAAATTGATGGAAAGAACAAGACAGTGGAAGTTAATGTTAATGTTCAGTGAATTATGGCCATGACTGTACCTGTAGCAATAAAAGATTCGATAGGAGAAATGTGTGGCAAGGAAGCATTCTGATAAATGGTTACTGTTCTGCATCGGGCTCAGTTCTGCATTGTGTCGTGTCAAACTGAAGCGTCGAAATGCATAATTGAAGTGTGAATTAAGTAACAGAAGCAGAGGGAAGAAAGAAATCAGAGACGAACTGTCACACCGAAGACGAAACCTATGAATTATTTTTCTTTTGTCTTTCTTCTACAAAACAAAAGTAATGAAAAGAAAAAAAAAAAAAAATATATATATATATATATATATATATATATATATATATATATATATATATATATATATATATATATATATATATATATATATATATATATATATATATATATATATATATATATATATATATATATATATATATATATATATATATATATATATATATATATATATATATATATATATATATATATATATATATATATATATATATATATATATATATATATATATATATATATATATATATATATATATATATATATATATATATATATATATATATATATATATATATATATATATATATATATATATATATATATATATATATATATATATATATATATATATATATATATATATATATATATATATATATATATATATATATATATATATATATATATATATATATATATATATATATATATATATATATATATATATATATATATATATATATATATATATATATATATATATATATATATATATATATATATAATTTCTGCCTTTTATCTCTCTTCTAAAAAATAATAAAAGTAAGACAGAAGGCAGGAATAGGAGTTTCATTTACTGTTATATGTGGAATTCCAAGGGCAGCAAATAAAAAAAAATGACGTTAAGATTGAATGAGAGCAAGAACCAAGAATGGAGTTTGATAAATGGCCAATCTGGACCACGAAGTTAAGTTTTGTAATGCATCACGTAATAGATAAGAGCTGAAATATTTATGCTGTGCGTATTTTGACAAGAAACTCACAAATCAAGGCAAACCATAATAAAGTTCTTTATGTCACATTAAGACAAAAGCGCATGCGTCTTTTGTTTAAAGAAATATATGTACACTAAGCAAAAGAAAAAAATACTAAACATGCCACACTAAAATAAATTACACGTTAATTTCTAGAAAATAGCAAATGTTGGTGTGCATCATAAAACTGATAAAAATATATGAATCAAAAAAAAAAAATATATATATATATATATATATATATATATATATATATATATATATATATATATATATATATATATATATATATATATATATATATATATATATATATATATATATATATAATTAATTAATGCGTAGAATATCACAGTAAAACAAAAGAAAACAAAAAAATATTACGAAATTAGGAATTAGAAAATAGACTGAATGCAAAAACATTAACGAATCGAAACGAGAAAAAAAGGGAAATTAGATATGTATCCTACAAAGATAGTATGGATAAAAATGCATATATATATATATATATATATATATATATATATATATATATATATATATATATATATATATATATATATATATATATATATATATATATATATATATATATATATATATATATATATATATATATATATATATGAAAAAAACTCGTCACTCGCATCAAAATTAGAGACAAAACGAACTGATACAAAATTTCATAGACAACGTGGAATATACGCACAGAACAGTAAATGGACACAAAATCCATGACTCCTCGCAGTCACACGTAAAAAAAAAAAATAAATAAATAATAATAATAAAAATGAAAACACCAATTTCACAAGCAAGCCTTCAGGTAACATACCCCTCCGAGTCATGATATGGAATGCTGTATGTGCTGCAACAAGTAAAGTGAACCTGCCCCTGAAATGCAATAAATCACAAGCCAACTGAACCAAAACACCAAACATCTCCCGAGCAAGTTCTCAGATAACTTGCCACTCCGGGTCATGTGATCGAGTGCTGTAAGTTTTGCAACACGTAAAGTGAGACTGCTCCTGAAATGCTGAAGCCGAGCGTGAATAAGGTCTCTATTCTGAAAAGTTCTGCTCTCTCACTACGACCACTGCCAAGGCCACAGAGATTATTACCGGATTCTCGAGTGTGTTTCTTCTGTTAATAATGTAGAAATAATGAATGATCTGTCACCACAACTGTAAAAACTCTCTTAAAAGCCCGTGTAACCTCAACTAAAGCCTTCTGAAAGTAGTCGAGGTGCGGGCAAGTGTGTTTCAGAATACGGTTCTAAGTCCTGCAATATGTAAAGTTACCCTGCTTCTGAAATGCAGAAGCCAAGCGTGAATAAAACAGATGAGCAACACAATTTTGTCCACGCGTTAGGAACGGGGAATCGGAAAATCATATTCGGATGAGTGAGTGAGAGCGCCATCAATTCCTGCCGACTGAAAAACATGCAGTGGCCAAAAATTCCGCTGACAAGTCGGGGTGAAATATAACTTGTGCACAGTAAAAACGTCCATTAAAATTGCATACGATGGACAAGCGTTGCAAGGAGCGTTTTTTGTTGTCATTGATCAATTCCTGTCACGCAGGTAAAATATGTATTAGGTGTTCAAGTAAATCGCTCACGCCCCGCATACACACACACACACACACACACACACACACACACACACACACACACACACACAATCTCTATACATGAATCTACGTCCGGTCTCTGAATGAAGATTCATAAATAAGTGAAAAAAAATGTATTTCAAATAATCACATAAGAAATGGATTAGCAATACGTGAGATTTACAGAAAAAAAAAAAAAAAAAAAAAAAATGAATTTTACTACCTGGTGTATTTCACTTTGAGCGCGCGCAAACGTAAACACAAACACACACAAACACAAACACTGAAACACAAAGCCAAACCTTCAATGTACAGACAAATGAATAAATAAATATTCGTTCAAAGAAGTTTACAATACGAGGAAGAAAAAAAAGCGAAACAAATATGGACACTAAAATAAATAAATAAATAGGAACCGCGCAGAATAAATAAAAACATACGAAAACGAAATTCAAACATTTACATAGTATGAAAAAATGCACACAATGAATGAGAAATGGGAGTCGAATGCTGAAATCAACAAAAGAAACAACTCAAACATTAACAAACGAAAAATATAAAGATTATCAAGAAGAACCATTGTGAGAAAGCGATGGCAAACATCAAAAATTATAATAACGATAATAATAAGTAAAAGGATGACAAGGTTACGTACGTGAAGAAATTAACGAAAAAAAAAACAATTAAAGGATAAGAACCAAAGTGAAAACGTAAAGGCAAAAAAAAAAAGAAAAAAAGACATGACTTCGTGGGAAATTGACACATAAAAATAT